>NC_134877.1:9293498-9593498 GCF_041734735.1 Babylonia areolata
CTGGTGTACGACCAAGACCGTCAACGACCGACGCCACCATGGTAGCTATGGAGCATCGGGCTGCTAATATATATATATTGACATTATCTGATACTGTATGGCTGCACTTGTGTGCCATATATGCGGCCTATGACAATGCGGCATATACAGGACTGAAAGGTCGCTATTATGCTCTGCATAAAACATACATTATTCATATATCTTTTAATTACATTTGGTTAATCAATGTTAAACTGAAATAAAGAATATATTTTCACGTTGTTCATGTATTGTGAATTCATTGCCAATTCAGGCCAGTTTTCACACTCGGATTGGGACGGTGTTATACTGCACGTTATTCTCTGTCTTGTTGACTAAAGTTGTGTGAACAATTGGTGTCACGTGTCTATACTGAAACCTTTCATTTTTTTCAGAATTTTTGCCTTTGTACAAAATTTAACCGTTGTATTCTGCATTTCTTAAATAAGTTTATTTAGAATAACTTGTATTTTTGTAAGTGTTATTGTGTTTGCTCAGGACATTCACCACTTGCATTTGCCCTGTGATTATATCAGCATTGATTATGGAGAACTGCTCCAACACCCCCAAGTGGCTGACTAAAACTGGATTCAAAATAGGATACCTTAATATTTGTCATATGCTGAACAAGATGTCAGACATTTCCCCCATCCTTTCAAATTCTGGTAATTGCTTTCATGTTTTTGCCTTTTCCGAAACACGATTATCTGATGTTGTTTCAGACAATGTGATATCTATTCCAGGATACCACCTCGTCAGGCGTGATGCCACAGTTAAACTGGAAACTGGATTGGTAGCTTATGTTCATCAGTCTGTAAATTACAAAAGAGTTAGTATTTTTGATAAATATAAAATTGAATGCATTTGGTTAGAGATTCGCTTAAAAGTGACCAAGCCAATCCTTGTATGTTTTCTATACAGAAATCCCGAAGAAAGGGTTGAGTGGCTTGATCGCTTTGAGCACATGATGGAAGATGCAACTAACTATTCCACCGAAATTATATTGCTGGGTGATTTTAACATTGATTTGTTAAATCCACATGATAAATGGAAGGGAATCACTGAAATGTATAATCTAACACAGATAGTTAATACTCCAACAAGGAAGACACTTCTCTCTGAAACACTAATCGATCACATTTACGTAACTAACCCTAGAAATGTTGTAGAAACCTCTGTTCCTGTATTTGGCCTTAGTGATCACTTTCCAGTATGTCTAACATGGTCAAAGAAAGGTATAAAAATCCCCAGATGCAGTCACAGGTATATGTCATTCCGTAGTTACAGAACATTTGACACAGAAGGGTTTCTGTCTGATTTATGTATGGCTAAATTTTCTGATGTTTACCAGTGTACCGACCCTGACAGTGCGCTTGCGACATGGTATAAGTACTTTCTTTCCGTCTTCAACAAACATGTTCCCTTGAAGACTAAACGCGTTAGACAGGATGATAAGGCCCCATGGTTGACAGAAGATATAAATATTGAAATAAAGGCTCGAGAACTATTATTAAAAACTACAGGAAAAGATGAGAAATTTAAGAAACAGAGAAATAAAGTAACATCAATGAAACGGGCTGCCAAAAAGAAATATTTTATTTTAGTGATTTGATAATATCTAAAAGAGATACAAAATCCATTTGGAAAGCTATCAACCAACTGTCAGGAAAAAAAGTTCAGTTTACTCCTTCTGGGAATGAGATGTCAGCTGAAATTCTAAATATACACTTTACCAATGTCGCAGAAAGAACTGTCGGGGTTGATATCACCGAGTCCAATGACTTACAATTGCTCAAATGTTTTTGTAACACGAAAAGAATACTTTCTAACTTTCAGCTAGCATACATTAGTGTACATGATGTTTTCAAAGAATTATGCTCATTAAAACAGTATACATCCCGAGGTTTAGATGGTATCGATAGTAAGATTTTGAAGATAGCAGCACCTATCATCTCTGAACACATCACGTATATCTATAACCTCTGTATAGAAAAACGCTCCTATCCACAGGCTTTTAAAAATGCTAAAGTGTTACCTGTCTTTAAATATGGTGATCCATCTGACCCTACTAACTATAGACCTATATCAATATTGTCCACATTATCCAAACCCCTCGAAAAACATATCAAACTTACCCTTCAGTCACATTTCAACAAATATGATTTATTTCACCCCAGTCAAAGTGGCTTCAGAAAAAAATATTCCTGTCATACTGCACTGACTAATCTTGTTGAGGAATGGCATTTAAACATTAATGATAACTTATTTACTGGGTCTGTTTTCGTTGATTTTGCAAAAGCCTTTGATACAATAGATCATAAACTACTTTCGAAAAAGTTAGTCATGTATGGCTTATCATCTGATTCAGTTGAACTGAACGTTTCATCCTCTTGCAAACTTTTCGCTGATGATACAACACTCCATCAAAAAGACGCAAATGCCAGTACAGTATGCACTAAGTTGCAGAGCGATATTGATAAACTTATAAACTGGACTGAAATGAACCACATGGCAATTCACCCACAGAAGTCTAAATTTATGTTAATCACAACCAGACAAAAACGACAAAATATCAAATCTAAAATAAAAGGGCTCAAGGTACTTGATAATGATTTGCTGGAAGTTAGTTCTTATAGACTACTTGGTCTTACACTTGACAATAACCTTTCCTGGTCTTATCATATCTCTGCTTTATGCAAGAAGTTATCGAAAAAAGTATTTCAGCTCAATAGAATTAAGCATTTCCTTAATCAGCATACCCGTAAATTATTTTTTCATGCATACATCCAACCTGATATTGACTATGCATCAACATGCTAGGACGGGGCTTTTAAAATTGCTTAAAACCTCTTGAAAGTATATACAGACGTTCCCTTAAGCTCATTCTCCTTAAATCTTCTATTCAAGCAAATGACTATGTTGAACTAAATATTCTCCCCTTTCATCTTAAATGTCGCTTTAACAAGGGTGTTTTTATGTTCAAAATTATGAAGAACTTTGCACCGCCCTATCTTTATAGGAAATTCCCGGAAAGAATCATTCGTAGCAAGAGTACCATTTTTACCCCTCGTCCCAGAACTAACCTTTTCATGTCCTCTCACTTATTCTGGTGGTAAACTGTGGAATGAAATCCCCGAGTATCTTAGAAATAGATCTACTATAGCATCTTTAAAAAAAGCGTATCAAAAATATCTGATGCAACAAACTTAATTAGTACCAGCATAATCAAAGCATATGATGAGATCCTAGTAAGCCAACGTACTTTGATAAATTGTTCTCCAACAGTGTGTAAGCAAGGAAAATCGGCGAGTGTAAGTATGCGTGTGTATCTCTGTGTACTTGTGTGTTCGAGATTATGTGTATGATGCCTGTGTGTGCACACACGTGTGTGTGTTTGAAGATTTTCATGTGGCAATGTTTTGTATGATTTTCATGTTTCCGAAATTGTAGTCTTTGATTCATCCATTTATGTGACTATTATTATCTATTTGGTTTGTTCTATGTCATTTATTATTCATACTTATTTCGTTTATTACAATGTGTGTATGTGTGTGTATGCGTGTGTGAGGGCATGGTGTAAAGAAGCTTCCAGCTTATCCATTTTACCCTCAATAAAACATTTGTCATTTGTCTCTCTCTCTCTGTCTCTCCCATTCCCTCTTTTCCCTCTGTCAGTTTCTCTCTCTCTCTCTCTCTCTCTCTCTCTCTCTCTCTCTGTGTATCTCATTTCTCTCTCTTCCCTCTGTCAGTCTCTCTCTCTCATTTCTCTCTCTGTCTCTCATTCTCTCTCTTCCCTCTGTCAGTCTCTCTGTCTCATTCTCTCTCTTCCCTCTGTCAGTCTCTCTCTTTCTCTCTCTCTCTCTCACTGTCTCTGTCTCTCATTTTCTGTTCTGTATCTCCCCCCCCTCTGCCACTCTCTCTCTGTCTCTCTCTATCTCTGCCTCCACATCTCTGCCCCCCCTCTCTCTCTCTGTCTCTGTCTCTGTCTCTCTGTCTCTCTCTCTCTCATTCTTTCTCTTCCCTCTCTCCCCATGGTTTTATGGCCAGGAAAAGCTTACAGTCGTTAACATGTATAAGTACTTAGGAATTATCATGTCCACCAGACTTTCCTTCATGCACAGTTTGAATGACATGGCAAGTCGAGCGAAGGAAGGAGTCATTAGTATAAGTATATTTAGATTGCTGTGGTCATTAGGAGAAAAATCACCTACTATATTCTTCAAACTCTTTGATGCTCAGATCCAGCCAATACTTAGTTATGGGGCTGAGGTTTGGGGAATCATTGCAAATGTTGACATTGTGGAAAAGGTACACCTTCTTGCTTTGAAAAGATTCTTGAATATTAGTTTAACTTTAAGAACACCTAACATAATGGCATATGGAGAACTAGGACGGTTCCCACTGTATGTTAATCTATACCTAAAGAGCATTAAGTATTGGTTGAAAATTTTGAAAATGCCGCCCCATCGCTTACCACACAAAGCATATAAAATGCTATTATACTACCATTACAGTAATAAGAACACTTGGGCATCATCAGTCTGCTTTTTCTTATATAAATTTGGCTTTGGGGAGGTATGGGAAAACCAAGGGGTCGGTAACGAAAATGAATTTTTAAAAGTCTTGAGAAATAAGCTAATTGATGAATACAAAACACAGTGGTCTTCTGATATGCTGCACAGTGAACGTTTTCAATTCTATAGAACGTTTAAAAGTGATCTTATTTTATCTCCATACTTACAATTAGTAAATCATTTGTGAGCCAGAGTCAGTCTGATCAGAATGCGACTGGGTGTGTCTGAATTGTATGTCCATAAGTTGCGTTTCAGAAGGAACTTTCAGTAAATCAGCTGCTCTGCCCATTCTGTGAATTTCAAATAGAAACTGAAACTCACTTTGTCCTACAATGTCCAAAGTACCAGGATTTAAGAGAACAGTATATCCCTGCCAGATATTATATTTCCTTCACAGCAGTGGAAAAGGATTTCTTTATTATAAACAATTATGGCCCAAACAAATATTCCCCAGAATTTTATGATGAACTGTAAAAAAAATATTACAGAGATTGGATACTCAAACTTGATTATTGGAGGTGACTGAAATCTAGATATTGACCCAAATAAAGATTATTTTATTATAAACAAGTAGTTTGGTGTCATATACTGTACCATGTCAAACTGATGCAAACTAGGCCTATTGGTTTGCTCTGCTTGGCCAAATTTCGCGCGGCTAACAGTGAAAAGACGACCTGTCTTGCCTGGTCCGCTCTTTGCCAGTCAGACACCACTAAAAGTTACAAGCGCTGATGCATTCCTTTGGCCAAGGCTTTCGACACGATCTTGTCAGGTTTATGCGCTGTCTTGTCTTACGCTTTTTTTTGGTTATTAAGCGTGTTCATTTGGCCTTATTTTGATGCATGTGGCTTGATTTTTATTGTATTCTTACCTTTTGTGTATTTGATTCGACTCTGCTCCCTTGAATCGTACTTTTTTCTCTACCTCTCAGTTGATCCTGTCTTTCCTTTCTCTGTTGGGGATCGGATTTTTCGCTGGGTGCCTAAATGCGGTTACCATGCCTCATATGTCATCCCACGACAGCAGGAATCATGATGCTGGCATCAAGACTCGGCAAGAGACTCTCCCTGGCCAAGCGTTAATGATTTCTCCCGATAGGGACCACGGTTATGCGTCTTTAGACACTGATAGTAGAGGCGACACTTCTACCATTACAATGGTCATGAAGGGGACCGGGTGGAAAGGGGTACAAGCGTCGCCTCCCGAGGTGTCCCAGTGGGAGGCAGGAAAAGGGGGTAGTGGCAATTCCTCTCTTGGCGGTGGGGACTCGTGGCTAGGCATGAACTCTCAAGTGGAGGCTGCGCCTGGCCGTTACCCTGGTCCCCACTCGGAGACGGCCCTCAGAGGCTCCATTGCTGTTCCCCCTCCTCCCTCCACTGCCGACCCCCCTCCCCCACCTCCATCTGTGGGAGAGAAAGTTTTGGTTCTGGGGAGGGGGTTGGGGGACCTCTACTTTTCCCACCCCGGGCCAAGTCACCCCAGTCTCCCCACAGGAGGGGATTCGGGGTGTGTGGCCACCTGCTATCCGGCCGGTCTCCCCTGCTGAGGGAGGCCCGCGCCTGTCAGGCGGTTCTCGGCAGTCAGCCTGCTTGTCTTCTGGTGGGACTGACACCCAAGTCAGACCTGACCTCCCTCCGACTTGGCCAGGTTTTTCCCTTCATGGAGATCAAGGCGCCAGTGACCCTTGACCAGGATGGCTGGTGCCCACGGGTGGTTTCCCCCATTCTACCCATACTGGGACGCACCTATGGTGCACGCTGGGTTGCCGGGGGGACCAGGGGCCAACCCCTCGTCCTCTCCTCCCCCCCCCCCCCCCCCCCCCCCCGATCCAACCCAGAACATCTCACAGGGTGACACACACGGCCTCGACAAGTGGGATCCACTTCTTGTTGGTCAGGTTGAGCTCCTCGGCCAATATTGCCACTTAGTCCACAAATCGGGCCTCTGTCACCCCACAGGTGACCTCCACGGTCACAACGGCCTCCTTGTCAGGGCCGACGGCTGCCGAGTCAACCCGCTCGGCCTGGGGGAGCCTGCAGTTTCCACCCACCCAGCCCTTGATCCTACAGGGAGATGAGTGGGTGTTTGTCCCCTCACAGCACTCATGGGTGCCTCATTCATCCAGGGATGCCCTCACTGAGAAGGTGTGGCACCCACCATCCCAAGCGTGGTTGGACCTACGGTCCATGGGAAGAGATGGGCAGCATGCCTTTTGATGATTTAGTCCAATCCATGATCTGCCAGAGTCTGTGGCATTGTGGGAAGGTGTACATCAAAATAAAGAGGCTGATCTTTCACATTTCGCCTTCCAAAACAATGCACCAAATACAGAATCAGCAAGGTGCATTCGATAAGAGCACACATTTTGTCGGTGGTGAAAAAAAATAAAAAATCTTCAACCCTTTACTGGCACACTCCACATGTCAGTCGCCGCCGCCTGTCAGAGCGGAGGTGGTGCATGGGAAGAGAATCAGTTCTTCTGTATTATTCAGAACATAAAAAAACCCAACAAAAAACCCACACATATAATATTCCACATATTTGATGCAAGAGAGAAAAGTTTGGATACAGAACTTTGTAACAATGTGAATAAACCAGCTGGAGAGGAAAAGAGAGATGGAAAGTTGAGAGAAAGTGAGAGAGAGAAAGAGAGAGAGAGAGGGAGAGAAGGGGCAGGGTGTGGTGTTAACTGTCAAATCAACTGTCGCTTTAATATGTCTTGCAATCTTTGAAGAGATAACTATGTCTCCAAAAAACCCATAAGACAGTCATATAAATGAGAGCATTATGAATAAAAAAGAAAGATGCTTGTTAGGTTTACTACTTTCCACTTCAGAAAAAGAAAATTATTCAATCAGTGGTTTGTAAGGAAGCCATTCTTGTGAGGTTATGTGAGGTTTATTGTTGCTCCATTTGCATTTGTAAACATGAAATTTAGCGAGTAATAGTGTCAAATCAAGAATTTTACCCGTAACAACTCCATCTTTAACCCCAAACAAGATGAAATCTTCTGAAAATATTATATTTGCACAAGTTTCACAAGTACTCTTCATTAATCTTTCGAGAGAGCTCCAGAAAACACCAGTAATATGACAGATCAAAAAAAGGTGCACAATTGTTTCTTCTCGCCACAAAAAGAACATAGGGGCAAGTCAATCACTTTACGCAAAAAAAGAAAAGAAAAGATATCGACTTGTTGGTAGGATTCATAACAAAAGTCTGCACTGGAACCATCTCAACTGTGTGTCAGATGTTGACTGATGGCATTTTTAAAATACATTTTTCCAAGTTAGAGATTTTCATGATTTATGTTCCATTTGATAATTCCTACAGGTTGAATGTCTGAGTAAATAATAACTGAATATATAGCTTTGTTGCCTTTAGCGATTACTGTCCAAATTTTCGGTTCTAGTAGCTTACACCTAGCAGCCAGTGTAACATGTAGTTTATTTTGATATTTCTTTATAGCTTTGATGGCATCAATATATAATAGGTGATTAGTTCTAACATTTGGATATTTTCTGGAAAACTCTCTATAGTGAAGAAAACCACCTTCATCATTCAACAAATCTTTCACGTGGTATATACTGTGTTAACCCACTGTTTAATATAAACCACTCTCCTATCTCTTAGTATGTTTATATTATAGTGTATACATTCTGAAACAAAATCATGAACATCATTAGAATGACGTTTAAGATACATCTTTTTATAATGTTTTAGGACATCTTGCCAAAATTTGTTCCCTGTTTTTATGAGTAATGTGTCCACATATTCACCACCCATTAATTAAAGTTTGTCGAGTCCTGGGACAGCAGAAAACGACAACTCCCGAAGGTTGCCACAACTAGAAAAGAATATTCGTTTCAACCAGCGAACTTTAACAGCAGACAAAAAGGCATGAACATTTACATTTTCAGTCCACCATTTTCATATTCGTCACACACACATTTTTTTTGCAATTTTACTTTCTTTCCCATTCCATAAAAACTTGAAAAACAATACATCTAGTTCTTGAAATAACGTCACTGGGAGGTCTGGAAGATTAGTGAGCAAAAAAGTAAGTTGTCACATTGCCAAAGTTTTTATGACAGTTATTTTCCCAAAGGATGTTAACTGTCGTTTTTTCCATTTTGCTAAAAGATTCTTAATTTTGCTCTATTTTCCTGCGGTAATTTAGGTCAATCATATCATCTATATTTGTAGTAAATTTGACTCCTAGTACAATAAAAAAAAAAAAAAATCCCAGGGTCCCAGCAAAAATTCTTATCTCTCATGTACCTTATTGGAGAATTCTTCATCTTGCCGATCCAGATAACATTAGTTTTTTCATTGTTTATCTTTAGTCCTGACATCAGTGCATACTGTTCCAGCAGTTCAACAGCTTCTCAAAAAGACACTTCACTTCCATCTAAATAAACAGTAGTATCGACTGCAAACTGAGACGACAAATGTTCTTTGCCATACATATTAAGTCCACGGATTCTGTCATTCTTGCGCATAAATAAAGACAGAATTTCTGCACATAAAAGATACAGATAAGCTGGAAGAGGGTCCCCTTGGCGGACTCCTGCCAATATCAAACTGGGAAGTGTACTTTCCATTCACACAAACACAAGCTGTAATATTGCAATAAAACGCCTTAATCCATAGTTACACCTGGTCCAAAATTGAAGAAATCTAAAGTGCTGTGTATAAATTTCCATGATATCGAATCAAAGGCTTTCTCAAAGTCTACTGTGAGAATCTGGCCAGGAATATTTTCTTTTTTTGCAAGAAACAATATATCCTACATTAAGCGGATATTCTCTCCAATATATCTTCCTTTTAGAAAACCTGTTTGAGCTTTATAGGTTAATTTTGGTAATAACAATTTCAGTCTATTGGCAATGCATGCTGAAGCTATCTTATAAGCAGTATTAAGCAAAGAAATGGGACGCCAGTTTTTCAAAAAATGCTTTTCTTTGTTTTCCTTAGGAATTAGTGAAATAATACCAAAACGCTGAGTGACTGACATATTCCCTGATGACAAGCCAAAATTCAATGAACACACTAACCAAGTACCAATATCACAAAAGAAAAACTTATAGAATTCAAAAGTGAAACCATCGCTTCCAGGACTTTTATTGTTTTTCATTATTTTCAGGGCAGCATGCGCCTCAGCATAGGTAATTTCACCTTCTAAAGATTCCTTTTCTCTTTCACTTAGTTTTGGAGCATCAGGGATTATGTTATGTAAGTTGACATCCATCGTATCTCTCTCTTTATACAGATTTTCATAAAACTCTTTTAGTTTCTTGTAAAATGTCTTTATCATCAAATACGTGTTCACTGTCACTCTTCTGCATAAAGGAAATTGATTTGTTCACAAAATTTTCGTTTCTCTGAATTACAAAAGTATCTACTTGTCTTTTCGCCATTTTGTATCCAGAAAGCTCTTGATCTCACTATCATTCCTTCAGGTCTTTTATTTCTAATATCTTCTAATCTGTCTTTTTTCATCTGAAGATCGTTAATCCCTTACTGCCCTAAATCCTTTTCTAACTTTGTAATTTCATCTAATAATTGCTTTTCTTCGTTCTCTTCTTCCCTTTTTCTGTAAGTGGCGTAAGATATGTTTTCCCCTTGTATTTCCATTAACAGAGTATCAAAAAACAGTTGATCATGAATATGAAGGTGTATACTTTCATCAGGAATTGCATCTATATTGTAAGTTATAAGTTAATGCGGCATATTGTATTTTCACACCTTTGATTACCTGTTTTACTACTTTCACGTATTCTTTGTCTTTCAAAAGAATTGTTGAACTTCCAGAATTGCTTGTCTCCTTTTCTGTCATCCGTTTTCAATTCAAGGCAGACGATAGAGTGGTCAGATCTATAACCAGGAGATTCACTGACACACTTAATCTCAGTTAACAATAATTCTGAAACTAAGAAATAATCTAATCTACTCTGCTGTATTGAATTAAACCTTCTCCATGTATATCCCCTCCTGTCAGGCTACAGATGTCTCCAAATATCTATGATATCAAACGACTCCATCATGTCCAAAATTATTTTTCTACTTCATGGACGATTTATATAGGTACTATAGTTCCTAACATCTACCCGTGCATCTAATATAACATTCCAATCTCCACTAATGATAATATTTTGGTCACCTATTTGTTCTAAATGGCGACAAATATTTTAAAAAATAATCTACATTATTTCGATTGCTACTGCCATATATATTTATTAAAGTAATTCATTTACTGCAAAATTCAATATCCATAATCAAGTAGGATCCTTCAGGATCACGTGCTACCTTGTGTAACTTGTATTCAAAATTATTGTTAAATAATATGGCTACACCATTTTTATTTGTTTCCTTTTCAGATAAATAACAGTCGTAACCCAAACAAGATCTTATATAATTTTCAGATTCTGATTTCCAGTGCGTTTCTTGCACTAAGTAGATGCTAAACTTTTGCTTTCTCAGAAAGTCAAATACATCTTTTCTTTTTCTATGATCTTTTAACCCATTACAATTGAAAGAGCATATTTTGAATGTTTCAAGTTTTGCATCAGTCATGGTAAATTTATAAAGACAGGTTGTAAATGAACCATAATTTTGTTCAGGACCACTGTCAACTTATGGCAATAAATATTCACAGCGATTAATAACATAGGCATAGAATTTCAAGACAGCAACATCGCACAGCACACTGATACACTTCTGTTTGTGTCTCCCCCCCAAAAAGAAAACACGTAGCATGATACAGGTAAAAAACAAAAAACAAACAAACAAAAAAACCCAAACAAACAAACAAAACAAAACAAAAAAACCAACAACAACAATAAAATAAACAAATAACACACACACACACACACACACACACACACACACACACACACACACACACACACACACACACTGTTTGAGAAAAAAATAATTGTTATAAAGTACATACTTGCATTCAGAATTATAATCGACCATCACAAGCAGGCAAAGTGATACAAATCTGAGAGTCACGGAAAAGTATTGATTCCATTGACAATGACGGGAGGAAAAGTTCAAAATAATAATTACACCAGAAACATCTTCAACATCCATATTAAAAACATGAACAAGATCCACAATAATTATAGTGCTAATATAATGATTTACAATATGGGAAGGGGGTGGATGGACAGAATTCCAGGAAGGATATAGCAAACACTTCTATACTGACAGACTGATGTTTCGCTCACATGTGAGTCACCTTGAATATTTTCTATTGTATTCGTTCTTACGTGCATGTGAGTGCATGCGTGTGTGTGCCCATGTATGTGAGTGTCTGTGCGTCTGTGTTGTATATGTGCGTGCATGCATATATGTGCCTAAGTGTAAGCAGTCATGTGTGCGTGTGCGAGTGATCTAGAATGTCAGTGGCTGGGTCAAAGAATGTGCAGACACACCCGTGCAAATGGCATGGATGTTACAGCACATCAATGTATGTGTTGTCCAACTGGTGAACGAACTCAGAAATGTTTGCATGGATCAGCTCCAAGGCCTGGGTCACAGAAACCTATTTTACACAGAGTGAAGAAGGACAACACCAAAAGCACGGGTAATCACCAAGTTTTGTATGTTCATGCACAGTTCACAAGGAATAACTCCGAAGGCACAGGTATATCGCTTTGTTTGCATATTCATGAATGTGTTGCATGTTAATCTGAGCGCTTTGTGTGAGTGTGCATGTGTGCGCATGTGCGTGTACATACCACGTGTGTTCCAATTTAAGGCCAAGTGTTGATTCAAAACACTCATTTTAAATCTGTCATTGAACACCACACATCATCAACCTATAACCACCAAAGAACACAAGCGGAGTCAAGGCTAACCTGAAAAAGGGCACACAAATCAACAATCAACTCACAAACAAAAACATCCACCCATCTCTCAAAAGGAATAAGCCATTTCAAAGAAGAAGAAGAAGGCCACTTCGACCATGAAGCCGGCACACGCACGTTTAGAGATTTTCCACATAATTACAGCTGTACACAATGGAACATCGGTGGGGAAGTTGGAGGGGGGGGTGGGGGGGGGGGGGGGGGGGGGGGGGGGTAGGGGAGGGCGGCAGAGGCAGGCTGGAGTGGGCAGAAAGGTGGGCAATGAAGTATTGGGGTGATAAGGGAGGTCCAGTCAGCACATCGACTGATCAGTCAGGCCATCCTATCAATACTTCATTTTACTGCCCTCTCTTCGGAAATGCGACATTCATCCAGTCTCATATCATTTGGAATAATTTGGATCAACCACACGTTACCCACATTACAAACATTAAAGTAATGAGCAACCGCAAAAATGCACCCGTTACATATCACCAATCGGGTCAGAAATCCGTTTGAACATTCAATGCTCCCCAAACCTGTTCAAAGATACAAGACAATATCTCACCATCCAAATAACTATCAGTATACCGTGGTCCAAATATGCAGACATGAAACAGATTGTATAATCAATAAACTGATCAACCAGTCAATAAGCAGATCAACAATGTAAAACCACTCTTCATCCACTCTGTCAACAAATCGGTCAGTGCAAAAAATAACTGTTTTCTAAATTGAATGACATTTGCCATGAAAATGATCACGAAAAAAAAAAGAGTTATTGGTGTGGCATAGTCACCATATTGCTTTCCGATTAATGAAAAGGAGAAACACAAATGTTTTTCAACAAGATCACGTTACTGAATCATACGGATGATGTATAAAACTAAACAAAAAAGTTAATATCTTGGCATTTATTTGGGCTATGGTTTAATCTTTTAAAAATATATAAATAAATAAATAATTAAAAAAATAAAAATAGGAAAAGGATAAATGAAGTGAAACCTTTTGAAACGCCCCCTATTATTTCCTCATGTTAGACGTGAACGAACAAATACCCTTCATGCTCATATTTCATTATCTGAACGTCAAAACGTTATTTTCACACAATCGAGTTCAGGCGTACTACTGAGATTCAAAACATCATCCTTAGAACATAATCAATAATGTAGTGATTATGTATATATTGACTTTTGAAGTCTAATAATTCCTCCTTTCCTTCCCACTCAAAAAAACCAAAAAAAAACAACCACCAAAAAACAGGAATAGATAAATAAATAAATGAATAAATAAATAAAAATAAAGGAAGAACTCCCCCCCCCTCCCTCCCTTGCACCCTGCCGCCCCCCCCCCCCCCCCCCCCCCTCCACCACTCTCCCCCCCAAAGAAAAACACACACACACCACACACTATATACTATATGTGATACATATGTTTAATATGTAGTATTATTACATATATATACACTACAATTGGTATTTTTAACATCATTTTTACTTCTTTTACACTGTTTCACATCAGGTACTGAAGTATACCTTCCCAAAACATTTCGAACAGAAATCCGTCCACAATGGGTTATCAATTATATCGATCGTGAAACATGTTAATAAATTATCAAACTGTCTGTATCTTGGTTAGGTATCCTCCCCCAAATTGTAATAAAATGTTCAGAGCATACCTCAGAGTTCAGTGGATAGCTTTTGTTAGTGTTTCTCCAAGTTGGTGTTAATGTCTATTTTCAGTGTCTTACCATTTTTCACTGTAACAAACACCTTTCCGTTTCAGCTCCAAGCAGAAAGAGTAGCCGAGTGTTTGTTGGCTTTCATCAGTAGGTTGTAGTTTGCCTTGGTTAAGTCCTCTCCAACAGAAATTCCTGTCTGTTTCAGTTTTCTTCTCTGCTCAAGCACACTGATTTCTTCTGTCAGGAGAAAAAACGAAGCAGAATCGGGCGTGGTTTTCCCGTGCCAGGTTTGCCGGTGCTGTGGGCCATCTCGATGTCGCTCAGTGTCACAGGTACACCCAGCTGATGGGTAAAGATGTCCATACACTTCTGGACACAATCCGCAACGGACTCCACTTTCCCTTGCGGTTCCTCCTTCACGCTGAAAACTCAGATGTTCCAGGAGCAGCCGTGCTGCACCGTGTCGTTTTGCGCGAACCTCAGTGCGCTCACCTTCTGCTGCTGTACATGGTGGTCACGCTGGTTGTCATTTTCGCGTTAAGTTTCTTCATTTCATCCCTGAGTTTATCGTTTTCAGATTGGAGATTAAACACTACACTCTCCATCTTCTCCACAAAACTAGTTGCCAATTTATCTTATGTCCACACGAATTTGTTTTATGTCATCCTGAGTAGCTGTCAGCATTTCTAATTTCTGGTTAATTTCCTCTAATTTTTCTTCAAGAGACATTTCTTCACTTTCATACTCCCCTTCACTCTGTTTCTTCCTTTCTTGTTTTGTATCTTTTGAATTCGTTGTTTCAGGGCTTAGACAACCGTCACTGACGGAAGATGAACTTGGCTGTTTTATTTTTCCACTGCCGGTTTATGCAAAGTATTTACTGACAGAATGATTCATTCTGAATTTGATGTTTTCAAGATCCCTGTGTATTGGACACAGAATGTGTATTCATGGTTTGGTTGATTGCAGTTCTGGCAATGACCCCTGTGGAGATGGACTGGAGTGCAGAGATACAGAAAGCAAATGGCCCATCTGCCAGTGCCAGTTCCAGGAGATTGTCTGTGGCAGTGACAACAAGACCTACACCAACCTCTGCCAGCTGCTGGCCACTGCTGTTCATGAGCGTCGTACTAATACCCTCAATGTCAGACGTGTTGGGCCCTGTGAACCTGGTTAGTGCATGTATGTTTGAGAGAGAAGAGAGTCCAAGTGTTTACTGCACATAACCATTCAAACACAAAATTATGGGTAAGTGAAGAAGATATAGAGTAGGTTCAGGTGAAATGAAACTGAACTATGACAAGCCTCATGTACGTTGGTTCCAGATACCACATATAGATTCTACATGTCATAGTAAGATCATGACACTGATCAGTAAAAAAACACCAATACAGAAATAAAAGTTCATGTCTGCAAATTGTATTTCATCATCATCGTGTTATTTTGTTCAGATATTCAGTATTGCATGCCATATGTAAACAAGACCTGAAGTTATCAAGTAAATGAAAGAGGAATGATAAAACAAAGAAATAACAAGAGGCAAGGCCTTCAAGACTCATGTGTGATTTGCACTTTATCCAACAAAGGTTGGTTTTCACCATTACTAATTATTGTACCAAGTTTGTTGAAGATGATATAGAAGACTGTCATTCTGTTGCACGCAGAAATGTTTCCTATCAGTATCATATACTAGGCTTGGACCTTGACCTTTAGCCTCAGATTTTAATTTTCTGCAGGGGGGATCATGCTGTATCTGTACACAGTCACAAGACAAAGGTTGATTAAAATTGAATGCCTATCTCAGTCTCTATCTTCCTTTTTGTATATTTTGCCAAACATTGACTTTGACCGCTGTCCTCTCATCCTCTTTACCATGTCATCATAGTGGGGATGACTTTTTAGGTTTTATTCATACATACCATTTTGCTGAGTTCATTACTAATGCCATTTGTTGTAGTGAAGAATAGGCCTACATTTTTATTATCACACACACAGAGAATATATATATATATATATATATATATATATATATATATATATATATATATATATATATATATATATATCCACTGTCAACCTACCTTATCTATTTTACCTGTTTATTTGTGTATCTATTTACTCAAATACTTGTTGCAGAATATGACTGTTTCTTATAATTATATATAATGAATGAATGAATATATATATATATATATATATATATATATATATATATATACATATATCAATATATATATATACATATATCAATATATATATATACATATATACATATACAGAAAGACGGAGAGAGAGAATCCATATACTACAAAAATACACAGTTCCCAATGTGGTGATTGTAACTTTCACATCATGCATGCATGAACACTGTCATACACACAGACACACACACAGACACACAGACACAGACAGACACACACACACACACACACACACACACACACACACACACACACACACACACACATATGTATGTACATATTTACTTACTTATATACTAATTGTAGAATATGAGTGTTTCTGTATCTATATGTGCATTATTCATTGATAACTGATTATTTACTTACTTGCATTATTTACACGGTGTGTGTGTGTGTGTGTGTGTGTGTGTGTGTGTGTTTAAGATGGTTTTGATGTTTGGGTGTGTGGGCGATGGGTGGGTGGCTGTAAGCGCAATGGGGGTTGGAGATAGCAAGGAGGGGGAAGAGGGATAGTGGAGGGAAGGTGGACATTTCTTTACAGTTTCTTAATTCTTATTTTTGACTCACTTGTTAAAAGTTGTGTTGCTCAAGTCAAAGGATATGTTGACTTTGCTGTGAGTTTGAATTTAAATTGAGATGCTTAAGTTTCCTGTGAAAATGTTAACTTCATTTTGATTTTGCAGTTTCATGTTTTTATGCTGTATTCTCTGAATCTGTGTTGTGTTATTTTACAGCTTGCATGTGTTTTTATTTAAATGTAATCATCATTATCATTTGCTTAATATGCTATGTAGGTGTAAATGCAAAATGTGTGTCTGGATGCCTGTGTATAACTGGATGTGTGTGTGTGTGTGTGTGTGTGTGTGTGCACGCGTGTGCGTGTGCAAGTGTGTGTGTACATGCATGTGTGTGTGCCCATGTGCATGTTGGTGCGTGTGCACACACATGCAGTTCTGCTAGTATTTTTTTGTATATGATATTGGGAAATATCATTGTGTCAGAACTTGTATGGTAGACTGTGTCACACTTACGCTGAAGTTAACAGTGCTTCAAAGAAGACAGAAACTTAACGTTCATTCATGTATGTTTACGGTTGTTTGGAAGTATGGCGCATATGCTGTCTGTATGAATCATCGTCTGCTAAGCTGACCCACAAGGTGTTGTACTGCTTCAACTTAGATTGGATCTGTCCAAAGATTAGTAACATTTGCATATGAAAGTGAAAAGTTTCGCTCTGTCGTACGCAAGATAATTTTAGCAGCAAGGTTCATGTGAAATTCAGGTCTATAAACAGACGCATAATCAGACTGTCTCGTGTGGTATTTTTTCTTTCAGATTTGGCAGAGGTCAGAGTTGACTTCCTTCACGCATGCACAATGCAATTTGACAAATTGTGCTTGGAAAATTGAAATTGTTAATTTTGTATGCTTGTTGGGGAGATTTTTAGGTCTGTGCACAAATCTCTCTTTGAATAAAATTGAGCAGCCTTCTTCGCCTCCCGTCAGTTATATGTTATCGTGAATTATTGATTCAAAGCCCAAGAAAGCCAAACTTTGAGATTCCAAGATGTCCGCCTCTGTCAATTCTTGTGGGGTCTGTCAATAACAATTTCTGTTACGTTTATTCTAGTTAGTGTAACAACATTAGTCAATGTTGTTGTTATCATCATTCTCAAATGTAGATAGTATAAAACACGAAAGCCTTTTTATGCCCAGTCATGTTTTACAATGTAATGCTTCAGATGAGTGAGATATGTTATAAGAAAATTATCTCCCAAACTAATGATTATTTTAAGCCTATATGTATAACGTCCCATTAACAGGTGTCATTGAGAGATGTGTGCGTTAGTGTAACTTTCATTCAGAGCGAAAGAAGTTATGTTTTTACAAGAAAATATTAGATGACTGTTATTGATCACTGTGTCACTATGTCACATGAAAGTGCTAAGTTTTGTGTATAAAAAAAGAAAAAATGTAACACTAATTTTATGTGAAAATATTTGAATTTATTATGTGCCCTTCCCAGAGGTGCAGTATCATAATAAGAATGTATGGAAAGAACTGATCATTTGCTATTTTTGTGTCAAGCTTGGTATCAACTGACTTGGTATTTCCAGAGAAAATGACAATGTTATAGTTTCTCTCTCTCTCTCTCTCTTACTCACACACACAAAACCTAGGTTATTACATAGATTCACTTTGTTTACACAAGTGAGTAAAAAATGACAGCAAGGGGTGCTTGGCTTCTCAAGTTATGAAGGTTGGTTGCAATTATATTTATAACAACTAATGGCCATGTCCATGTTAGAGGACCCATCAGGCTTGCAGTCCATGGTAACCACTTGCAGAGGTTGTCTGTTAAAAGGAGCAGCTCCCTCCAATCTGAGGAACAACCTCATATGTATGAAAGACATTCCTCAAATTCTGCACTGGATTTTTTCCTGACTGTCAAATGCAAGAAAAGAAATTGTGTTTTCTGACTGTCAAATGCAAGAGAAAAACACAGCACCCTATTGACCTTACAAGAAAAGAAATAGTTAATCACTACATTGTCTGTTACTTAACATTTCCTCACCTGCAGTCAACTCTCTTCTCAGTCAGCTGAAACAAAATAATAAAAAAGAATAGGCACAATAAAGACAGAGAGAGGCAAGGTCAAAACTTGATTCTGATGCACACTTTATCCAATAAAGGAATTATGAGAGGGAAGAGAAAGAAAAAAATTGTGTTTTGTATTAACGTTATTATGCTTGGGTGGGGAGGGGGTAGAGGCATTAGGGTAGGATTGAACCAAGCATATTTGGGTCAGAAGCAAGTCGACTTACTCATAGTGCTAAAACACATCTGCCACCTAGCTACCAAAATTAATGTTTAAATTAATGGTTTTTTAGTGCTAAAAACTGATTACTGTATTTGAGATGATAACACCGTTAAAATCATGTTGTTTTGATGTATCTCGATTACTTGACAATCTTTTAAAATTTTATGTTAAAGGAGACATTGCCATCACCCCAAGCACACCGCAACATGTAGCCGTTTTCTGTGCACCAGTGTATTGGTGGACTAGGCTTACCGAAACTCTGAGAGCTTCTGTTGATTCAAAGTTTGAAAAAGAAAAAAAAAGTTCATTCTTGGTAAATCAGTATCCATTTAAAGATATTCATATAAATCATATACAGTGAACAGATTGATGGTGTAGTAAGTTTCATTGTATGTGTTCTGTCCAGAAGTTGTATTTCTTTTCTCTTAATTGTGAACAAGAAAAACAATATCATGACAGGCGCAATAGCTGAATTGTTAAAGTGTTGGACTTTCAATCTGAGGGTCCCAGGTTCGAATTTCGGCGACGCCTGGTGGGTAAAGGGTGGAGATTTTTTGCTGTCTCCCAGGTCAACATGTGCGGACCTGCTTGTGCCTGAACCCCCTTTGTGTGTATATGCATGCAGAAGATCAAATACACACGTTAATGATACTGTAATCCATGTCAGAGTTTGGTGGGTTATGGAAACAAGAACATACCCAGCATGCACACCCCAAAAACGGAGTATGGCATCTACATGGTCGGGTAAATAAACAAGATGATCATTCATGTAAAATGGTAAATGTTACATGTTTGTCTGAGTGTGTATGTGTGCATGCCTGAAATATGGTTGAATGACACGGGAAACGAAGGATGAGCACCCAATGGCAGCTGTCAGTCGGCTCTACCCAAGTAGGCAGCCTGTTGTGTAAATGACCCCATGTTTGTAAAGCACTTTGAGCTTGGTCTCCGACTGAGGATAGGTGCATGCTGTATAAATATCCACATCAATCAATCAGTCAATCTTGAAACCCAAACATATGTTCTGGCAACTGGGTAGAGCCTAGTTTTTAATTTCTGAATCGAGAGTCTCAGCAAAATGAACTGCTCATTAGCTGGATATACCGCTTAATCTGGATGACTTAAACCTTTTTTTGGTATGACTATAGATTTTTTTTTTACTATGTTTTCCTAAATGTTTTAACAGCAGACAAAGTATTTTCAGAAAGTTTACTATGGACACACACAGACACACACACACACACACACACACACACACACTCACAACTGAACATAGACTATGACTTAGACTCACTTTGTTTACACAAGTAAGTCAAGAATGGCTTGACTTTGAAGAAAATGGAAAGACTCCTGATAAAATGTGTCAATAAGCTCAGGGGATTTGGGGAGGGGGGGGGGGGGGATGTATGCCAGCAAGATTGAACCATGTTTTCAAACAAAACAAAACCACTTTTGGTGGGGATGTGCAAAAAACATAGATGGATAAATTCACCAAATTTCTGATAAATTGTTGCAAAACTGACTGAGTTATGAAGATTTAATGAAAGTGTTGGGGAATTTTTCACCCACAAGGTATGGCGATGGTTAATTGTGAACAAGAAAAATGACGTCATGCTGTCTTCTAACCAAAAATAGGATCTGGCAACTGGGAACAGCCAGATTATGGACTTTTGGGATCGGGAGCCTGAATGAAATAAAACATTAAAGATTCAGAATTATGGCTTAATCGGGAAGAATTACAACCTGTTATTATTAGTATGACTGTGAAGATTTTTTTCCCTGATATGCTTAATTTTTTTAATCCAACAAGTATTTCTACTACATACACACACACACACACACACACACACACACACAGTCGAACACCAGGTTATAACATAGACTGACTTTGTTTCCACAAGTGAGAAAAAAAACAACAGCAGCAACAACAAAAAAGCCACTGTGTGCTCAGCTTTTTTTTTTTTTTCACTTTTTTTGTTTTTGTTTTGATTTTGTCACAGTGCTTGACTGTAAGCAATTGCCATTTTATCCTTAGGCTACTCAGGAGGCTTCTGATGCTTAGCTGCCAACAGCAGAGCAAGTCTCTGAAACATGCAAGAAATCGCTATTTAAAAAAATTAAAACAAACCAACCATATCAATGAGACATTTATGCGGAGGAACCACACCTTAAACTCTGTACTAAACACCAGTTAAGTGTGGAGGAAAGAGGTTTTGAAGGAATATCTTTATCAGGACACCAGTAGTCCACTGATCATGTTCATTTCCCACTTCCCTCACATGCACCTTGCATGAATCTCATCTGCTAAGGTTAAAGTTTCAAATCCTTTTTTTTTTTTTTTTTTGTCAAGGAAAAGGGTTTCTATTTATATTAGGGTCTGTAGGGTCATGGAAAACCTGGGAAGTCATGGAATTCAGAAATTCTGGTCAAAGTCATGGAAAAGTCATGGACTTTTAAATAAAACCTTAAAAACAAACAAACAAACAAAACAAAAACAAAAACAAAAAAAACCAACCTTGTTTCGTTGAAAATCTCCACCCCGACGTCATTCAGCACACAATATGAGACACTCATAAGCATGCAAACCACCCATGTTGTATATCAAATGAAAATTGAAGAATCTTTCACATGAAATCCTTTTTGTAATATCATAAGTCAGTCATGAATGGCATCTAATCAAATCAGTTCTCACACATTGAAATATATGGTAAACTGTGTTAAAAAAAAAAAATATATATATATATATATATATATATACAAACTGCATGGTCAAATCAGAGTATTTCATACAAATTTAAAAATTATACCAGAAACAGTTTTTTTGTTTTCTGCTGACAGGCATGTGACATTTCTAGAACTTAGCAACATAGTATTCATTATCAGAATAAACCCTGAAAATTTGCATACTACAATACCAGTAGGCAAACACAGACCACCAATTACAATTTACAAAGATTAGTTTTTACTATTCAACACATAATGATATGCAGTCACAACACTAAAACTGTCTAAATATGCTGAATCAGGATAAAAGAAATGTTTTTGAAAGATAAAAATCTTAAAAATGTACAGGTCATGTATATTTTAGCAAGATAAGAATCATGATCTGCTGTTCCACCTCAGTGACAACCTAACTGTGTCAAAGAAGAAGACAGTTCTACTATATCTGAAAACAATAAAATGTGTCACAGGTTTCACACTTCACAGAATTTTGTCTTTCTTTTTTTTTTTTCCAAGAGGTAACAGCGTTTACAGTTCCTTCTAACATCTCTCCGGACAGGGTGAACAGGTCCTTGTCAGGACTATGCTGTTGCACATACATATTAGTATATTCACAGAGTGTGGATACTAATTCCACAGCAAAGAACTTTTTGAAAAAAAACAAAAAAACTTGCGCTGTGGTGAACCTCCTTGCATTTTCACATGTCCAGACATCGGGTAAGTAGAATCCAGGCACATGTGAAGGCTGAAATGGAGGCACTGGCTGTCTGGCCCTGGATCTATATCGTTGAAATACTACTACTAATAATAATGTACATTTATATAGCACCCTTTTCCTCTAACAGTCTGAGAGCTCAGGGCGCTTTACATGAAAGAAAGATATTACAAGTTACATAAAACATTCATGACCGCTCTTTCTCAAAAACCCTTCCCCTCCTCACCCCCCACCCACTCTACATATATCCAAAATGAGCTGACATGGGTGGTGTTGGAGAATAAGGAAGCTTATAGATAGGTTTTAAAAAGATGAGTTTTTAGTGGTGAGCGAAAAGCAAAAATAGAATTAGGTGCATGGATATGATGAAGAAGGTTGTTCCAGATGTGAGGAGCAGCAAAGAAGAATGTTCACCATAGGTTCTGGTATTGATATGAGGAAGTTTCAAAAGCTAACAGTCAGAGGAAGAGCGGAGATTTCTTGCGGGAGTGTAAACACTGATAAGGTCAGAAAGATATGTAGGTCCTGCAGAGTGGAAAGCAGAATAGCAGAGACATGCAACTTTGTATTTCATTCTCGCTTCGGTGGGGAGCCACTGTAGAGAGCTGAGGTGAGGAGAAATGTGATCAGTACGTGCGACTCTGGGAGTCAGATGGGCAGTATTGTTTTTAAGTTTTTTAATTCGTTGAAGAATATTTTATGGATAGCCTATAAGAAGAGAATTACAGTAGTCGATTCGTGACAGCACAAAAGCAGGAATAAGAGTTTTAGTAGTTTCAACAGAAAGGAACTCTGGCCTTACCATCAGCACGAAGAAAACTGAAGTTCTCCATCAGCCAGCGCCAGGGAATTCCCACGTTGAGCCCAACATCACAGTCAACGGTCAGAGACTCAGTGCGGTG
Organism: Babylonia areolata; assembly: GCF_041734735.1. Taxonomy (NCBI): domain Eukaryota; kingdom Metazoa; phylum Mollusca; class Gastropoda; order Neogastropoda; family Buccinidae; genus Babylonia; species Babylonia areolata. The sequence continues at coordinate 9,316,987 of NC_134877.1, forward strand.
GAGCGGTTCACATACCTTGGCAGCACACTGTCACAAAATGCGACCATCGACAATGAAGTGAACGTCAGGATTGCAAGAGCAAGTGCAACCTTTGGCAGAATCTATGCAAATATCTGGAACAGAAGAGGCATTGGTCTTGAGACCAAGCTAAAGGTCTACAGAGCAGTAGTTCTCCCCACACTACTGTACACCTGCGAAACTTGGACAGTGTACCAACGACATGCCAAGAAGCTGAACCACTTCCACACAACATGCCTCAGGAAGCTACTGAACATCAAGTGGCAAGACAGGACCCCAGACATGGAGGTGTTTGCAAAAGCCACCCTTCCCAGCATCTTCATCATCCTGATGCAGTCCCAGCTTCGCTGGGCTGGACATGTGGCACACATGCCAGACCATCGGCTGCCCAAAAGTCTCTTCTATGGCGAGCTGCAACAAGGGAAGAGATCACACGAAGATCAGAAGAAGCGCTTCAGAGATACTCTGAAAGTCTCTCTGAAAGCGTTTGACATCAGTCCTGACTCCTGGGAGGAATCTGCAATGGACCGTGACAAATGGTGTGCTGCTGTGCACAAAGGCGCGAAGTTGTGTGAGACCAACAGGACTGCTGCAGCTGTTCAGAAGAGGCAGGCCAGAAAGTCACGGGCAAACAACCTGCCTGTCTTTGTCTGCCCCAACTGTCAGCAAACATTTCGTGCACAGATTGGACTATTCAGCCATCTGCGCATTCACAAATAGATATAGTATATAACAGATTTTCCTCAAACACCAGTGGTCAATATCAGCACCATCACAGTTCCTTACCTCATGTCAGGTCAGTCTTTCCTTGTTGACACTGGAGCTGAAGAATCTGTTTTTCCAGCAACTCCAATGGACCACAAAAGAGCTCGTGGACACAGCCTTGTTGCAGTAAATGGTTCAGCCATCCCTACTTATGGAAAGCGAAACATTCCACTTCGATTTGGCAAAGAAGCCAAATTTACACAAAAGTTTTGGACAGCTGATGTCACTCAACCTATCCTTGGAGCAGATTTCTTTTCTTCTCATCAGCTGGCAATAGACCTCACAAATAGAAGACTGGTCTCTCTTGATGACAGATTTGTGATACATGTACAACTTGTTTGCTCTCATAGTCAAACCCCAGGCATACACAAAATTCATTCCAGATATGAAGCAGTAGTAGAAGAATTTTCTGAGCTGTTAGCTCCATCTTTCAAAGACAACAAACATGGTGTGTTTGATCATATCCCGACAACTGGCCCTCCAGTACATGCACGTGCCCGCTGCCTTGATCATGAGAAACTAACTGCAGCAAAAACAGAATTTAACGAGATAGAGCACCTCGGTATTGTTCACTGCTCATGTTCTCCTTGGTCTTCACCTTTACATATGGTCAAGAAAAGCAGTGGTGGCTGGCGCCCATGCGGAGACTATCGAAAACTCAATGACATTACCAAGGATGACCGTTACCCTCTACCCCACATCCAAAACCTCAATGTCAATCTTCGTGGAAAAACAATCTTCTCTAAAATTGACCTGGTTCGTGGCTATAACCAGATACCTGTTGTAACAGAAGACATTCCCAAAACTGCAGTTATAACACTTTTTGGCCCATATGAGTTCTTGAAAATGCCTTTTGGTTTGAAAAATGCAGCCGAAGCCTTTCAGCGGCTCATTGATGGAATCTTACAGGGCTTAGATTGCTGTTCTGTTTACCTGGATGATATCCTTGTGGCAAGCACTACTCCAGAGCAGCATGAGGCAGATCTACGCACCATTTTCAATTTACTAACCTTGAACAGCCTAGTCGTTAACATCAAGAAGTGTCTCTTTGGTCAGTCATCCTTGAACTTCTTGGGACATTTGGTCTCTGCAGCTGGGATTGAGCCTATACCAGAGAAAGTTCATACTATTACAGACTTTCCTGTACCTTCAGACAAGAAAGCTCTTGAACATTTTCTTCGAATGATGAACTTCTACAATACATTTCTCCCAAGAATCGTCAAGTGCCTTTACCTTTGACCAAAGCCACTAAGAGCAAGTCCCAGAAGCTCATCTGGACAGCTGAATGTCAGGCTGCCTTTCAAGTAGCCAAATCCGCACTGGCCTCTGCAGTCATGCTACTTCATCCAGATCCACAAGCTGAAACAAAACTTTCTGTGGATGTATCAGACTCAGCCATAGGAGCAGAGTTGTCACAAGAGCATCATGGCATATGGAGACCCATCACTTTTTTTTCCAGGAAGCTGTCACCTACCCAGCAACATTACTCCACTTTTGATCGTGAGTTGCTGGATATCCACAGTGCAATCCAAAATTTTTAGGTATATTTTGGAAGGCAGATCATTCTCTGTTTATACGGACCACAAACCGCTGACCCATGCTGTCACTAGTAAGACTGATAGATCCCCACGCCAAGAACGTCAGCTTTCTTACATTGCTGAGTATACAACAGATATCAGACACATCAGTTGGTCAGATAACATTGTACCCGATGCACTCTCTTGGGTCCCTGTTACAGATTCAGAGCCATTAATTGCATCTGTCTCTGGACCTTGCAATTGGAATGAACTTCCTCTTTTGCTTCGTCAAGTCTCAGCACTCAGCTCTTTCAAGTCTGGCCTTAAAACCCACCTCTTCCTAAAATAACCTGCCTTCTCTGCCTCTTCCTTGTCTTCAGTTTCTCCAGTTTTAGAATTATGCATGTGTGTGAATGACTGGTGCGAAAGCGCTTTGATTTGTCTCTGCACAAGATTCAGCACTATATAAATACTATTATTATGTGCATCACCAGTTTCAGCAGTAAATCTCGCTCAGCGCAATGATCCCAAGGTCATGGACTTGTGTGCCAAACCAGTCTCGATAACTCCAGGACATATCTCTGGATAGCGTTCAAATACTGTGTGATGTTTCTACAGGTCGCCCTTGCCCAGTCGTCCCACCATCATGGACAAAAACAATCTTTGAGACATTACACAACCTTTGTCACCCTCGACCCAAACCTACACTCCGTGCCATCTCAGCCCGTTACGTCTGGCCTGGGCTCAAGAAGGACATGAAGAACCTGGTCCGGTCCTGCCATTCATGTCAGGCAAGCAAAATTGGCCGCCACATCAAAACACCATTATTCTCTTTTGAACCTCCAGACAAACGTTTTGGTGATGTAAACGTAGATCTTGTTGGACCTCTTCCTCCATCAGAAGGCTGCAAAAGTGGACAGATTCACAAGATGGCCTGAGGCCATTCCCCTCCCCAATGCAGAAGCCAAGACCCTTCTACGCACTTGGATTGCACGTTTTGGAGTTCCAGACACTATCACCTCAGACCACGGCCACCAATTCATCAGTGCATTGTGGCGTGAACTCCACATGGTACTTGGTGTCAGCCCAAAAACCCAAAAAACACCACTGCCTACCATCCCCAGGCCAACGGAATGGTAGAAAGGTTCCACCGCAGTCTGAAAGCAGCTTTCAAAGCATGCCTCAGTGGACTAGGCTGGATGGATGAACTGCCAGTTGTGTTACTCGGTATGCGGCCAACCTGCAAAGAGGACCTTGATGCAGCTCTCGCACTTCTCACCTGTGGCACAAACGTCAGAGTACCTAGTGATTTTCTCCCGACCCCATGTGTAGACAAACTGGTTCCTACCAATGCCTTCATCCAGGAGCTCCAAGAGAATATAAGGAAACTAGCTTCTCCTACTCCTGCATATCATGGCTCAACAATTCCATATGTTACTTGATGTAGTGTACTTTAGAAATGAGCATACAGCAGGAGGAAGACACCTTTCTTCTCAATAATAATTTAACTGGACCATGTGAAAGGTACATGGAAAGCGGGTTTGCCCCTAAAGGGAAAAAGGTGTTGGAAACTTTGACAAGCAGTGACAGTGGCTCCAGTCAGCAGACTTACACAACTTTGCAGGCTGTGCAAATGATTATGGATAGGTATAACTATAGAGATGGATCTCTCTTGTCTGATGATCCATTAGAACATGAATGTGGTGACGACTACTGTAACAAAAGTTACAGCAATATTCGATCTTTCTTCAATCAAGCCATCAAAGCAGACAGCAGTTTTGAGTGAGTGATAGTGACAGTAAAATGGGCAAAGTGCATGCACAAGGTGCAAGAGGGAGGAGATGGAGAGGACTGGTGTGGGCAAGAGGTTGAATGCCTGACACAGGACATGTAAGAGGGCACAGCTGTGGACAGAGAACTGATGCTTTCACAGAATGCTGCCATGGAATGGACAACAACCTATAATCCTTGGTTTTGCACAACACCCAGGATGGAAAATGCCAAAAATGGGAAACTTGTGTTATGACTTTTGACTCACTTATGTAAACGAAGTGAGTCTGTGTTATAACCTGGTGTTCGGTTGTCTGTGTGGTTGTGTGTCCATGGTAAACTTTAACATTGCCATTTTCTCTGGAAATACTTTGTCCGTCAATACCAAATTTGGCTCAAAAATAGTAGGAAAAAATCTTCACAGTCATACCAATAATAGGTTGTAAGTCTCCCAAATTAAACAGTGTTTCCCGTATCATTAACGGTTTATTTCATTGAGTCTGTTTCTGGGATTCCGAAAATGCCAGAAACCACATCTCAGTTGCAGTGGTGTTGGCAGTGTTTTGTAAAAAGGTGGCATGACCTTGTTTTTCTTGTTCGCAATTAAATGGAAAAAAATACAAATTCTGGACAGAACACATACAGTGACACAGACTACATCATTGACGTGTTTACTGCATATGAATATTTTAAAGTGGATACTCAGTTAACTAGAATAAACATAAAAGAGAAATTGAATCCACCCTGTCGTACTTTCCCGGTGAGTGTAACTAAACTTGTCATTCATCTATCTAGATCCAGAGAAAACAGCTAAATGTTGCAGTGTGATTGCAGTGATGCAACGTCTCCTTTACCACAGACTTAAAAGAAATCTTAAGTGCTCAAGATACACCAAAGTAACATGATTCAAACAGCATTATCACTTCGAATTCCACAATTGATTTATTGCCCTTAAAAAAACATGCTTATATATTAATTTTTGAACATCATTGTTAGATCTGCAATACTGCAGTGACTAAGACAATTTTTTCCCACCCGAACATGCTTGGTTCGAATCTGCCCTCAGGCCTGTTTTTTTTTTCTTCTTCTTTTTTTTTAACATGAAGTTTTATAATAACAAATACAGAACACATTTTAATGATTGAATCTTTTTTTTTTTCTTTTTTTTTAAAAAGTGTATCACAAGTGAGTCTTGCCTTGCCTTTCTTGTTTTAACACTTTTTGTTACTGATAAGATGATAGACTTGTTTGTAGATGACGCAAATGGGGAATTCACAGCACACTTCTGTCGGCTCTGTCGCAAACTGGAGGGAGTGAGTGTTACCAAAGGGGGAAGCTCTTCAGTGTCATAATGCTGGTCTCCTCAGTTTCTTATTATATGTTTAACCTTTTTATGTTGACTGAACTCAAATTTGTCACTGTTGGGACAGATGTTCACTTTCCTGTCTGCATGAGTTGTGATTGCTATCATATAAACTTATAACCTGTTTTATTTTCATTTGCATATGAACTGACAACAAGCTTGGCCTTTCCAGCTTATTTGGTTTGTTCTCTTTGAAAATGTTAATCTGTATCATTGTATGCATAAACATTGTTATCTCCAATTTGAAGTGCCAGAATAGTTCTCTGCATTCAGAATATAAGCCCACATTCAGAATCCTCATTCATCTTTGTTCACAAAACTTTGCTTTCTTTTCTGCATTGCCTGTAGTTTTCATGCTAGAATTATAAAAAGAAAATTTCTGTTACCCCTGAGTCCTTCAAGCTCTTTGTCAAAAGGAGAGCACTTATTTGAAGTATTTGTTGACACTGTAAGTGTTAAGTTGCCTTTTAATTTTTAAAAAAAATTTAATGCCTTTGACATGTATTGCACCAGTGTAGATTTGGGGAGACTGAAGTCTTGTGAGCTAAATGTACAATCATGTTTTGTTTCTTGTGCAGGTGCTCGAATTGTCACCAAACCAGAGTATGTACGTAACCACACACACAGCAATGTGGTACTGCAGTGTGAGGCAATGGGCATGCCTACCCCCTCAATGACCTGGATCTTCACCCGCGCTGACCACCAGACCTACAACGTGCCTGGTAATCGTTTTGTTTTACCTGACCCCAACCTTTGTACTTTATGAATTCTTTTTCTTTTAATGTGAAACTGTGAGATGTCATCAGTCATGATACAGTACTGCATATGAGCTTTGCTGATGGTCCTCAGCTTTACTTTGTTGGCCTTAAAGGTCTATTTTTGTCTTTAAAACATCATGAAAAATCAGATCATTTACCAAATGAGCTCTGTATTCACGTGTTTCCATTGAGGACATTGAGTTACAACAGTTACATAAACAGGCATCATGATTAGCTTTTTAAAAAATTTTTTATACCTTTAATCTGGTATAAACTTAATATGCTTACTATACAATGCTAAAGTTTCATAGCAATTGGACCACAAACAACACCACAGCAAAAATCTAAAAATTGGTAGGTTTGTGTTCATGTTAAGCCGATTAAAAAGTACATCTACATACCCCCAAGTTGCAGTTTTTTTTTCTCCAGAAAACAAACTCTTGTTTGAATGAAATCATGAACAATGTTTTTCTTTCAAACTTTGTGCAGCTGTGGATATTTCCACTAAGTTTGTCTGTGCCAAATTTCATGAACTTATCTTAATCAGAAGTATGTGGTTGCTATGGACGTGTCAAAACTTTTTGGTCTTGATTTCTTGGTTCATAACTTTCACGACTCCAGAACCTCAAATATCAATAACTTTTCACAGAATCGTCCGATTTACAAACTTTTTGTTGTTGTTGTTGCTGTAAAGCCCTTTAATTGCAGAATATATCGGTGACTAAAAAAGCAACTCATTTCATGGTGGTGGTCACATATATGGAAATGTTTTTTGCATATTTTCTATTGTCAAGATTAAGTAGTTAATAAATATACATATCTTGAAAATAGCAATTTCTACTTTGAGAATGGCTCACTCAGTCATGCGCTTCAGTGTTGCTCGATAGTGGCTGTTTTGACTAAACACATACAGGACACCACCTACTAAGCCCCCTTACTGACAACATTGACAGACAGTCGAACATGAATCTGCAGACACTAAAGACCTTGACAGGAACTCAACTAAATAAGTTAATAAAGTGAGTCAAAACTTGAGGTGACCTTGAGGCAGGACATGAAAGATACTGATGTGGATTAAATGATGAGGATAATGACGATGCAGTAGAGGTCCATTTTAGGTTTGGAGTTAAGTGACATGGTGATACACTACACCCTCTATGGGCTGTAACCAGGAATGGGTTGCATGAAGAACTTAGCAGTGCTGAGTTTGCTTATAGTTAAGAATATTCCTAACTCCATGGTAAACTCCATATATCTAGGAGCATACTTAACTCTAAGCAAACTTAGCACTGTAAAGATTGCCTCTTGCAGCCTGGCCCAGGTCTGAGAGATGCAGATAGAAAATTTGAGCAACACTCCCAAAGACACATCTGTGAAGTGGATGATTCTCAGCTGTGTGGTCCCAGTCTTTCCATTTGAGTCCTTGGCACTCAGCTCTTGGTGGGATCTGGCCTCTTGCTGAAAAGCATCCTGTCAGTAATCAGTCTGCAGCGCTGATCACTGATAGCTTCACCAAGGTGGCTGGTATCGTATAATAGTGTTCCACTGAATGACAAAGTGTTTTTTTGACATTTTTTATTTTAAAAATGTGTACAGCCATCATAATTTGATTTCAACTTCTCCATGTACATTAAGTTGTTTTGTTGTTTTTTTTATAATTGATTTCAAACTTCTCTATGTACATTAAGTTTGTTTTTTTTAAAATTTATTTCAAACTTCTTCATGTACATTAAGTTTTTTTTAATAATTTGATTTCAAACTTCTCCATGTACATTAAGTTTGTTTTTTTATGTTAGAAATAAAAACAGCAACAAAAAAACAAGTGAATAAAAAAAGAAGGGTGAGGGAGAGACAGGCAGACAGATAAACAGAGATGGAGAGAGACACATCGATAGAGATAGAGAAGGGCATCACTATCTATGAGGACAGGGGGAAAAGAGACAACAGAGAAGATACAGTATGCATGTCACAGCACATTAGCATTAGGTACAAAATTTGAAATACAGTTATGTCAGCATGACAGTAAAATTACTGGTTAGTGAGTGAGCATTTGGATGAATAATGGTGTGTATGCATTTCAGGACTGAACAAATTTATCACATATTCATTTGATACTGGCAATATACTTTTCTATTTCATATCTTTGTTTCAGAGTGCAAGTAAACCCCCAGAACATGGGCAGTGCTTTTCCCATTTTACAAATGTAGATTTACAATTTCGCAATCAAAATAATCAAATCAACAACTTCATCTGTTTAAACCTCACAATCAAAATAATCAAATCAATAACTTCATCAGTTTTAACATTTCCTTCATAGCCAAATATAACCAGATGTTTATTGAAGTGGAAGAAAGCAATGTGTGTCAACTCAAGGATCTTCTACAGGCAAAGCATTCAAGGGAAAATAAAGAACAAAAAATACTTTGCAGCACATGTGTGTAATGTTTTTTCTAATGTGTTGTACTTCGACTGTCTTTGTGGATCATGAGGTATGTTTTGTCAGGTGATGATTTCAAGATGGTGACATCATCTAGAGGGGGTCCAGGAAAGTATATGGTGACATCGTGGCTGCAAATTGAGGGACTGCAGAAAATCCATGAAGGAGACTACACCTGTATTGCCATCAACCAGCACCACAAAGATCGTGCAACAGCTAGAATCAAGGTGGTTGAGCATCAGTAAGCAGGTCAGTCAGCCTACATTGTTTGGATATGTTGTGTGACAGGGATCCCGTTATCTTCTTGCAGACAGGTCAAGTCACAGTGAGATATGTGACACAAAGCTCATAATCTCATTGCAGATAGGTTTTGTCACAGTAACATTATGTGATGTGGTATGATAGAAGCAACTACAGTTGTCCCCACTCAAGTCAACCTTGCTTAAGCCTTTCACTTCTGACTGCAGATAAACCGTGGGTAAGGGATAACCGCATAATCAGGTGTCCAGCCACTCATTTGTATACGCTTACCTCCCTTGCAGATGGCAACTGCCTTGATGCGTTTTCTAAGCAATATCTCAGCAAATTTTGGCTCGATTTTGATGCAGGTTTTTTGTGTTTTATAAAGGAAAAAGCTGTTGAGCATGTCAACATGACTGCCAGGACACACGGTACAGAAGAGGTGGCTAGATTTTTGTTTGATTTTCTGCATTTCGACAATAGCAAATACAAAAACAAGATAGAAAACAAAAGTAATGTCGTTGTTGATCAACTGAAGTATTTCTGGTTATCCTGATGATGATTACATGCTACAAGGTACATCGTCAGGAAAGGGGAAGGGTTGTGTTAGACGTGGGTATAGAAAAAAACAGCAGTATTTTAGCTTGAAACCTTCATTTTGGGGTGTTCATTTACTCCGAAACCCTCCAGATTAAACCTTCAAGCCTAAATATTGTTTACAGTGAGCTTTTGTTTGTAATATTGTATGATAGTGTAGTGGGAGCTTATGTTTGTGGGTGTTTATGTATAGCGTTTATGTTTAACCATTAGGCTGCCTATATGACGAGATAACTCATCATCACAAGCATGTATGATATGCTGCCACAATGACGAGATAACTTGTCATCGAAATATTCTGACTTTTCTCTGGTTTGCATTCAGTTCGTTGACAAAAGTACTGGTCGCTTTAGCTTGGGGAATCTTTCTAGATTCTATTCATAGGTAGAAACACCATCTACGTCATAAGGCAGTCCTTCATTTGAATGTTTTGGTTGGGTTACTGGCCGCAGTGTTTGCCTGACTCCTCTCCTCGCTCACTCAACAAAATGTCAAACTGATGCTGTGCTCAAGACATGTGATCGTGGTGAACTAAATCAACCAAGATTGCTTTCTTTAGCTGATGCTCAGAAAGAATCGAAGCGTAAATTTGAAGGAGAAGTCAGTGATGAACATTTATAGGACGATTTGATAGAAACTAAAGGGAGCAATCAAGAGAGTGGCCAAGATACAACTATCAGTGAGTGATGCTGGCTGTACAGTGTAGCAGATGACACAAAGTGACTGAATTATTAGCAGGACACAGTGTGAGCGATTTTTTTGGCACTCAGCCAACGTGGTCTGATGAGAACTGGATAAAGTGACTGTGTGAGAGGGGTGAAGAGGAGGGGGGTGGAGACTGAAGGTGTGTGGCCTCACTTCCATATTATCACTTGGAGAAGTCACAATGCATTGTGTATCTATCTTTAAAAAAAAAAATATATATATATTGTGGTTGTTCTAGTATGATTTTGTGTGTGCAGATATCCATTTGTCCAGAAAATATGATATTTTAGTGCAAATTACCTGACTAATGTTTTTAATGAACAAGTTGAAAATGTTACAAAATACAAAACACTGATTTCAAAACAACAGCATGTCACTAAAAATATATAAAATGGGAAAACATCATGTGTTCTGTATTCTTTATTTATTTAAATACCTTTCAGAAAATATATACTTTTATGGGTCTTTCTCCAATAACAAAGAGCACAGAATTTTTTGAAAATATATACCTGTTTTCTTGGGGTAAAAACCCTGGCAAATGGATTTCACTTAAATCTTATTTTCCTGGCAGCAAAAGGGCTAAAACAATATGATAGTTGAGGAAACAACATGATTGCACTTGGCTGTTGTGTACAGTACATTTGCTAATATTTTAGCACCATGTCCACCCATAGTATAAACAAACTTGAATTTTCTTCTTTTTAGAAAAAAATAATTTGTGCATTCTTAAAAATAAAAGTTTTCATCCTGTCAGCATTGAACCTGTGATATTCTCCATTCATTTTCCTTCAAGAAAACATACTTTTACACACTTTTGAGCATGATTTTAATTTTTGTGATTTTTGTAGAGGTTGGTGATTTTGATATTTTGCAAAAATCACAAATAGTTTGGGAAGTGAAAGGGTTAAGTTGTTTTATCAGTTAAGTGGACACAATTCCATGACCCCTGCCAGCAAACTTCTTTTCTCAATATATTGCTCTGGTCAGTCTCATGTAAGTGGACCCCTCATATACATCAACCAAATTTTTGTGTCCCAGTACAGTTTCCCCCTGATAAGTCCACACTAATGTATGAAATGTGCAGTTCTGAACTGTCCTCTCTCCCTGCCCAGCAAAAAGTGACAGCATGCTGTCATGACTGCTCAGCTGTTTCTCTGGACTGGAGCAAGCTGACTGCTTATGCTTTTCCTGATCGATGGCTGCTGAATCCAAAATCATAACTGAAGTATAACAATACAACTGTGTATAAGAGTAGTGCAGAGCAATGACTTTGCTGTGTATTGTGATGAAGCCATGTAATTTGTCACGCCTGGGCTGATACTGCAAATGTGAAAAATCATTCCATTATGTCTTTGTAGTTGGAAAAAAAAACCATAATTGATGCAAATCAGGCCTGTTTGTTCCTCTTGGCCAAAATTTCATAGCAACACATTGATAAGACATCTCGCTAATAGTCTGCCATCTGCTTGTCAATCAAATGCCATTTCTGGCTGGTGTTAATTACTCTCGCAATGGCCACCATTTCTGAGATAAGTACTTTGTCATCTTGCTCTATCTTTTATGCATTACTTAGAAATGTTATTTTCTTACATGTGTGTTGTTTGCTGTGTCTTTCTGGGACATTTTCGTCTCCTCATTTATATGATTTACATTGTTTGCGTCAGTTCTTGACATCTAATTCAATGTTTTGTATTGTGAAATTTGTCTTGCTCTTCTTTGTTCCTTTCCTGTTCTTATGGCCTAGCTGCAATACTTAGGAATGACTTGTCCCAATCGCTGCGCATTGCGCACCATTCCTGCAATTGCTGGACCTGTGAGGTTGGGATAGAGCTCTTTCTCGAGTCCCGGAACCCACAGGTTCTCCCGTTTGCGATCAGGCCAATGTGTCTTTGCAGATGCATTGAGGTGGGATAGCTCGAGCTCCTAACACAGTTTGGAAGGGGACTGTGGGGGAGTTGTGGTCGGGCCTGATGCTAGGTTTACACAAGTGGAAGGTGGTTTTATTGAGGGATGTGCCTCTACTGTGTACAGTGCAGATGTTAAAAAAAAAAAAAATTGGGGGGGGGGGGGGGGGCGGACATGCCCTCTATCCTCTGTGCACGGAGAGGCTCAAAGTGGTGGCACTCTGTCTTCCGTCCTCCCATGCTGAGTCCCTTGCCCCACCTCCCTCAGCGGGGGAAGGTTGTGACCACAGGGAGAAGGGCAGGGGGAACCATTGTCCCCCCTGCAGGGGAAGGCCCATGCGTGTCAGCCAGTCACAGGCTGTGGGGCAGCCAGTCTGCCGGTAGTCTGACACCAGGTCGGACCAGTTACTGGTCTTCTGCCCACCTGGTCATGTTTTTTCTTTCTCTTTATCCTTCCTGGTGGTCCATGGGCCAGTGTGCCTTGGGAGTGGGTTCATAGGATGGTTGGCAGCCATGGGTAGATCCCCCCATTCTACCCACACAGGGATGCGACCCTGGCGCACTCCTTGAGGGCCAAGGATTACCCCAGGTCCTAGCCTCCCTCGACTCGGCCCAGCACCCCTTACCATATATTTTGGTGCTGTACTGGGGACACACACTGCCTCAGCTGGAGGCAGAGGATGCTTTATCTCTGGACTGGAGCAAGCTGACCGCTTATGCTTTTCCTACCTTCCCGATCCTGCCCGAGGTGGTTCGGAAAGCCTGATCATTTACAGATCAGAACCGAAGGCATTTTCAGTTGCTTGGCTACTCGATTCAGAGAACGCATGAAGCACACAATTTTGCCACTTGACCACCTTTCAACATTCTGTACCTCATTGACATGTTTTGGAGGTAGCCTTCTGCCATTTAGAGATCCCCTTCATCAATTTACACCTCAGAGAATTCTCTATGTTCAGGGCAGATGGTTCCTAGGGGTTTCCTTTGTCATGACTAACTCAGCTGTTACTGTTAAGGGCTCCCCATGTGAAGCGGTAGGCTTTGCTCTCCTCCTTTTGCTTTGAATTCTGCATCAGTTTGACATGGTGCAGTATATAACACTGAAGTGGGGAGTTTGTACTATACTCCCAGTTTGGTTGAATATACTTAATGTCAAACTCGACTTAACATGTCTTGCCATGCTTCACATGGGGCATTTCTTTGCTAGCCATTGGAATTGGAATGAATAATTAACTCCAGCCGGAAATGGCGTTTGAATGGCTAGCAGACATAAGACTAATATCAATATATCTTACCACTGAGTTGCCATGAAATTTTGATAAGTGGAGCAAACAGATAGGCCTGGTTTGCATCTGTTTGACATGGTAACTATATTTACCAAATTGGGAGTATAATACAAACCCCTCATCTCCTTATCACTTACAACTGGATGCATGATTTTCAGGACAAATTTTGCCATTCCAATCACCAGTACACATTTACACCAACACATATGCCTATGTGGCAGTCTCCACTTGATGGGGGATTTTTTTTATTCCTGAGGAAGGGACCATTTCCTGCCTTGGAAAATAACCCTCCCTATTATTTTACCAAGTGGAGAATATTATGTTTTTGTGTGTTTTTTTTGTTTGTTTGTTTGTTTTTTGTTTTTGCCTGTAGCCTTTTTTATCTGTCCATACCACTGTGAGAACAAAGCCATGCTTCAGTCATGAGAAAAACAAACTGATCAATATGGCGAATTAGAAGATATTTTGTGATAAATGGAGGAATTTGAGAAAGCAAATATGGAATTGGATGTTAAAATAGTTATTGGTCAAGAAAATGTGGAAGAGGATTAGGAGATGGTGAGTGATCTGCTCTTCATGGTTTTCTTGAAAAAAAATTGGACTTGTCTGGCTGGAGTGGTTATGTTACAATTTAAAAAAGCTGGAAAGCCATGATGAAGATTTGGAAAGTTGACATTTATTCTTTTTTATTTTTTATTTTTATTTTTTTATAGATCTGTTCATATTATAACAAAACAACCACCAAAAGTCAAATGATATGGGCTGTTTAACATTTTCTCTGCCAGGGAAATAAGAATTAAGTGAAATCTATTTGCCAGTTGTTGTTTTTTTAAAATGGGTATGTATTTTCCAAAAAAATGGAGAAAGACTCACAAAAGTATATATTTTCTGAAAGGTAAATGAATTTAACCCCCCTCCCCCCCAACCCCTCCCCCCCCAAAAAAAAACAAAAACAAAAAAAACAAAACAAAAAAAAACCCATGATGTTTTCCAATTTTGTATATTTTCAATGACATGCAATTATTTTGAAATCAGTGTTTTTGGTGGGTTTTTTTTCACATTTTCAACTTGTTCATTACAAACATTAGTCAGGTAATTTGCATAGTAATGTGATATTTTCTGCACAAAATGGATAATACCTGTTCACACAAATTAAACTGGAACAACCACAATAAAAAAAGAAACATATATATAATTTATTTTTACTACCCTAAGTGATACCAACAGAGATGTGATTGTCCAGTCCTTTCAATCAAATCAGTTTTCCTGAAGAAATCACTATGTCCATCCGGCAGTAAAGTCAGACCCAAGAACTGTTTCATTTCAAACACATTTGTATCTTTTATGCTGATAGCTGGAGTACTCATTGCTGTCTTCAATTCTTTCTGAGCATCAGATAAAGAAAGCAATTTTGGTTGTTTTAGTGCGCCTTGATTGCACAGCTTGAGCCGGGTGTCAGACATTTTGTTAAGTGTGCGATGAGTGAGTCTAAACACAGCGGCAGTAACCCAACCAAATTGTTCAAATAAAGGACTGCCTCTTGACATAGATGGGGTTTCTAGCTATCAGTAGAATCTAGAAAGATTCCCCAAGCTAAAGCTACCAGTGTTTTCGTCAACAACCTCAATACAAACCAGGGAAAAGTCAGAGTATTTCGCTGACAAGTTATGATTATCGTCATTGTGGCAGCAAAGCATACAGAGTTGCACAGGCAAGTTATCTCGTCATATAGGCAGCCTAAGGGTTAAGATGTATTTGTTCCAATTTTAACACTTCTATGATTTATAGCAACATTTGTAAGTACTGGTAACTCCCCCATCCTCATGAGCATTTTCGGTTTTGTGGCTTTGCCACTTTTCTTTCTGTTGATTGGATACAGAAACTTTTTTCTGCTTGATCATGATGATGGAGATTTTTTGTTTTTGTTTCAGTGTCATACTTTCATCAAAAGATGACGACTTACCTCTCTTGTCTGCCAATATAGACAAAAGAAGCAGCCATGCCAGCCTTGTTCTGCACTTCTAAAGAACCATGGCAGGCAGCGGATGCATGTCTGATGTAATGGACATACAAAAAAATATTCTTCAATAAATGCATGGCAGATTTAGTGCACATAAAAATGTCTCTTGTGTCCCAACACATATATTATCCATGTCAAAACTAGTCAAAAAGTATTGTGAATGTAAATTGGTTTTGATAAACTTGTTTATTTTTATCATGAAAGCTCATGAATGATGTTGATCCTCCCAGTGGGTATTTTACACTTGGAAACTGTGTTCTTTTTGCTGTAGTGAGATACTTTCAGTATTTTCAAATGGTGCTAATCTGGTTGACAACAGTAATCAATTTTTGATAAGTTTGCATTTTACATGATAATAGTTTGTATTAAAAAAAAGTTTGCTTTCACTGGGAGACATTGCAGCTTTTGATATATCATTTTAACTAACTTTATAAAACAGATGCTTTTTCTGAAAACAGTACTTGTTGAAGATTCTGTATTGTTATTGTAAAATCTAATGAAAATTTTTGTATTGATTAGAAAAAATGCTGTACAGATGTAGTTTATTATGTTAATTTTATTTTTCATCTGTTGTGGTGGTATAATGTAGACTGGTATATTCTGTTGGATTTTCTTATTCTTTTTTTTTTTTTTTTTTTTTAAACTCTGGTTAACAAATGTATGCTACAATGAGTTAAGAGAAAGTTTAGACTGCTGACTGAATAATACTGTCCATCAGTTTCATTCACACACACACATGTGCGCGCGTGCACACACACATGCACACACGCACGCACACACACACACGTTCTCAAGTGGCAAAAATCTTCACAGCAACAGTGCATTTTATTTTTCTCCATATTTTAAAGAATAAAAATTCCATTACACACACACACATGCACGCAGGCGCGCGCACACACACACACACGCACGCGTCCTCAAGTGGCAAAAGTCATCATAGCAACAGTGCATTTTATTATTCCATAGTTTTAGAAATAAAAATCCCACTTGGTCTTCCTGTCAGTCCGTGTCTCAAGTCTATTGCTGACCTGTTGTCAGTCTATTGTTTTCCCATCTTGCTCCTGCTGTTATGTGTCTTATTAAATAGATTCTTCTGATAAGATTTTTTGTTGTTTTTGCGTTCTTTTTTTGGTTTTTTGGTTGATGGTGGTATTTTTGTCTTTGGTAAACCATATATGCCTCTTTTTTTTTTCCTTTCATCATGATCTTACAGTCTTAACCTTTTCAGCCATTTAAGGTCTTCTCTGCCTGTGCAGTCTTCCCAGCCTGGCATGTTTTGGCATGGTTGTATCAACGGGAAGGGGTGCTT
Organism: Babylonia areolata; assembly: GCF_041734735.1. Taxonomy (NCBI): domain Eukaryota; kingdom Metazoa; phylum Mollusca; class Gastropoda; order Neogastropoda; family Buccinidae; genus Babylonia; species Babylonia areolata. Next base: position 9,333,676 of record NC_134877.1, read on the forward strand.
CACTTCAGGCACAAATTTATAGCAGCCGCTCAACCAATAGCTACCAAACTTCACATTATGACTGAAATGTAATTTTGACACAAATTGCTGAAGTCAGAAGACAAAGGATGTAATAGTATACTTGAAACAGAAATAGTGAAATGTCAGCTTCTGTCGATGTAGAAGGTTGTGGGCTATCTACTTGATTGAAATGTCTGGTTGCTAATTTCATCTTCTTCACTTTACCATGAATTATTGAAAGAATTATAAGAGAATCGTCATTATCTGGGTTGAATTAACTGCAAGAGTCCATAATTTCATTGTGCTCTAAACTCTAAACTGCGCAGTATGCCTTTGACGTTTTACCATATCGATGGGGAAAACCGGATATATAAACACACTAATCGTTTGATTCTTGGAGCGAAACTTCGCGTGCCAGTGAGGAAGGAAGTTAAGTTAGAGTTACTTCCCTTACTTGGCAGTTTAATGCATAATAATGAGCTGACGAACTGGTTAAGATATACGGGTTTCTTTGCCCACATGTCAGGCGGGCTCAGGGGGAGAATGGCGATCAGCGGTGCACACCTCTCAGGCGGGCCCAGGATTGAGTGAGTTAACATTGGTTTGAAGACCAAACATCCTATATCTGCCAAGATCAAAAATCTATCGTTTGCTTAAGTGTGGACCCAAGATGGGCTGTGACCACAGTTAGATGCGTATCAGTCATGATACATATATGCGTGTTAAATTGAATTTGTTGTCAAATGTCATTGTTAACAATGAGACATGTGTCTTCCATTTTACTAGGCTACAATCTTTAACAAGACTGACTTAAAGTTAAAGTCTTAAAGACTGGGGATCCAGTGTGGTTTTACCATGTACCTCTACACAGAACTAAAAACCAACAGTAAAAGCAATATGGAAGATGTTGAGCTAAACATATATGTCCAGCTGTGGAACAAAACAGACTGATGTTGTCCTGGAGAACTAGCTTTTCAACACTGACAGTGAACAGGGGTTGGAAGGAAGACTTCTTTGTCACATCACCATGGATCAGATATTAAACACAAACTTCATGTAGGTATGAATGCCAGTCTGTGTTTCTTTTATCCTGCATTTTATTTATCTGTGGCCCTTAACAGTGAAATCATGCTATGGCATATGACACCTTATTTGTGCATCTCTTGTTTGCAGCTCTTAAAATGTGCATTATATACTAGTAAAACTATGCAACCTTATTTTCTTTTAATGAATGTTTAGGCCCTGACATGATATATTCGAAAATTCTAAGATATCTAATAATCTCCAATTGAAAATGGCTCTTTCCTATAGATTTATTTTTCTAATGCTTAATTCTAGGTACATTGACTGTGACAAGTCTGATATATTAACCAGTGAAAAAATGTACTGTCTGAAGGCTGTTATCAGTATAACAATGAGCTTGCTTCATTTTATTTTGTCTCTGTGTTTGTTTCCATTTGTATCACATGTGTCTTTCTCTGCAAGCCTGTTTGTGTGAATACTTGTGTGAGTGTGTATGTATTCATTTGTGTGTGGTAAGTGTGATGAATGATATATATATATTTGTCTCCATGGCAAAACAGCAGTACATAAGTATTGAAGCAAGGACAGTTGTCTCTCTGTCCTCAACCACCAAGAGACATACCACTGTCATTCACTTGTGTCCTGATAAAATGGTCATGATATCAATGAGACTGGCTTGAGCTTAGAAACCCACAGTTTTTTTGTTTTTTTTACTGCAAGATCAAAGTAGATTGTATAAAAAAAATCATTTATGCTTTATTATTTATTTATGATTGAAATGATGATTTCAAAATACTGATACAGGGATTATTGAAAACCCCTTTCATCTGCTGATACAGTTTTCATGCAAGTTTACTTGTTTACCAATCATCAGAAATGAAAGTAGCAGCATGCATACAAATGCACTGTTGTTGACTGTTCTAAGTTTCATGATTTGATATAAATTTCTTTTCACTCCTTGCAAGGTATAGAGGATTACAAATAAATGGAAACGACAACACCCAAAATATATTTTTTTGGAAAATCAAACTTCAGCAGATTGATATACAAGTTCTAGGTGCGATGGCCAACTCGTCCGAGTTTCTGGAGTTTGATTCCCAGTTTTTCCAGTTTCCTAGGTCAAGATATGTGTAGATCTACTTGCTGATCTAAAAATAGAGTGGATAGAGTGGACTGGCCAGAAAATCTGATGCCAGCTGGCTGCCATTTTGCCACTCGTATCCGGCCCATGACATGCAAATGTTATATCTTTATTGCTGTCTGCCAGAGAAGCAGCACATTTTAACTGGTTTGTATATTGCTCATCATCCTTTTTATTTTTATTTTGCTGCCCAGTCATCTGCTTTGTTTCAGTGGCATTACTACCATGACACTCATTACTAGTCTCCCATAAACAGCCACACCCAGGTTCGTCTGTTGCAGTCCCAGCATCAGCAGTCACCTGGGAACCATCGATGTTAGGTCCCCAGGAGGCCACACGGCAGAGGAAACCCTGCACTGTTGCTGAGTCACTTCAGTGGTGTTCAGTAGTACCTGTTCTGATTTAACATACTAAGGTCACTACCTACTCAACCCCCCCACTGACAACAACAACGATCATAATAGTTTAGTCACGGAGCCAGACTGAGTGAGTGCCACCCCCACAGTGGAGACTGGCAATACGTCCCTGCAACGGCAATCCACCCTGATTCTGCCGACACTGACTCGCCCCAAGCATGGAAGTGGTGGGGTATCGAAACTGAGGTCACCATGAGAGCAGGGAATGAAAATAATTGAAAGGCCACATAATTTGGACTTTGTTATTTTGATGTTGGAGGAGGATATGGAGGTCCATTTAGGTTTGGGATTACATGACGAGGCTGTTCTCTACACTTCCTGTTATGATATCCTGGTGTTAACCAGACATGAGAAATATACGCACTTGCTGTGTTGGTCAGGAAATTAGAACAATACACCAAAGATGCATCCATGAAGTGGATGATACTTAGCTGTGTGGTCCCAGTCTTCCTATATAAGTCCATAGCACACTCTAATCTGGGTAGGAGCTGGTTGCAGGCCGAAAAAGCCACCTTTGCTGGGAATCAAACCTGCGTTCTTCCAGTTATTTACCACAGCAGCTGGGGTTTTTTTGTTTGTTTTTGTTTTGATAAAAAAAGAAGAAGAAATTTTTAGAACGAGGGTCTGCAGTGTTGACCCACAAAATAAACATTTTTTTTCAGTTGGGCTTCCTGAGCAGCTAATTTCAACTTCTGATTTTCTATTCATTCTCTCTACCCACTGCTTTACACAGAGAGAGACAGATTGTATTTGTGTGCAGACAAGAATGTGGATTACAAACTCAAAAAGACATTATGTCAACAATTTAAAGACAGTCTTACCAGCTGATAACAATGCAGTGATAAAGCAAATGACTTGAAATAATTTCTTTGAACAGTTGTTACCATGAGTACAATGAAGAGAGATAAAGGCAGTGGAGAAACAAAGTGAGGGGTGGGATAAACATTGATGGAGTCTCCTGTTGGTCCGACGGAAGAATAGGCAGGCAAGCTTATCTGTCGGTGTGTGTCCTCATATGGAAGAAGAGGCCGATTCTGGATGTGCAGCACTTCCCACAGGTGTTGCAAGGTAAAACGTCTCCAGAAGTTGAGCCCTGCTTCCTTCGCTCACGCTTCTCCTTAATGGCCAGCGTTCTCTTGTTTTCAAATGTCTTTATGCCACTGGAGCACAGCATCCTCCAGCGAGAGTGGTCAAGGGCATCAGTTTCCCAGGAAGCGATGTCTATGTCACAGGCTTTGAGGTTTGTTTTCAAGGTGTCCTTGAAGCGCTTGCAGGGTCTTCCAAGTTCACGGTGGCCTTCCTTCAGCTGGCCATACAAAAGCATCTTCAGGATCCTGCTGTCTGTCATGCGGACAACATGTCCTGTCCAGCGTAGCTGGCACTGGATCAGCAGGCTTTCAATGCTGGGCAGGCTGCTCCTCTCTAGGACCTGGATGTTGGAGACCCTGTCTTGCCACTATATGCCGAAGATCTTTCATAGCCGTCTCTGGTGAAACTGCTCAAGGTGTTGAATGTGACGGCAATATGTCGTCCATGTTTCACAGCAGTACAAGAAGGTGGTCAGCACAACAGCTCTGTAGGTTTTGATTTTCGTGCTGAGCCCTATGCCTTTGTTGTTCCACAGCCTGTTGTTGAGTCTGCCAAAGGCGGAGCTGGCCTTGGTGATGCGCAGCGTCACTTCTGTATCAAGGGCTCCGTTGCTGCATCTGGTGCTGCCCAGGTAGCAAAACTTGTCGACTGACTTGACATCTTTGTCATCGATCTTGATTGCATGTGTGGGGGAGGCAGTGGCGTTCTGTGAGCTAACTGGTTGGTACATGGACTTGGTCTTGCTGAGGCTGATGGTGAGTCCAAAGCACCTGCAGGAGGTTGAGAACCTATCCATAATGAACTGCATGTCCTCATCGGTGTGTGTAGCAAGCGCTCAGTCATCAGCAAAGAGGAACTCTATCAACAGTGCCTCAAACACCCTGGACCTGGCATGGAGTCGCCGCAAGTTGAAAAGTTTGCCATCTGTGTGAAACTGAATGTAGATGCCCCAGTCACAGTCTTGGAAGGCGTCAATCAGCATGGCAGAGAATAGAATGGAGAACAGTGTAGGTGCCAGGACGCAGCCCTGTTTCACTCCATTTACCACAGGGAACGGATCTGACATGTCAGTATTACCCTGTACTCTTGCCTGCATGCCGTTGTAGAATGACTCAATCAGCTGGATTAGGCTCTCTGAGCAGCCGAACTTTAGAAGGATCTTCCACAGACCACAGCAGTTCACTGCGTCGAAGGCCTCAGGTCTACAAAGACCATGTAGAGCTCCTTGTTCTGCTCACGGCACTTATCTTGCATCTGCCATATGGCAAACACCATGTCACATGTTCCCCTGCCTGAGAGGAAGCCACACTGTGCTTCAGGGATGATGACTGTGTTGGAGACTTGATCAACCAGTCTGTTCAGTATGATGTGGGCGAAGATCTTGCCAGCGATGCAGAGGAGAGAGATTCCACGGTGGTTATCGCAGGATGTTTTGTCTCCCTTCCGTTTGTGAATGTGGGCAATTGAAGCATCCTTGAAATCCTGGGGGATCTCCCCTCTCTCCCAGATAGACTGGAACAGGGCGGTCAGCTTGTCTGTCAGCACCTCGCCTCCATACTTGTAGATGTCAGCCTGGATTCCATCCGCTCCTGGTGCTTTTCCTGACGTTGTCAGCTTCAGGGCTTTCCGGGTCTCGGCCTTGGTGGGAGGGGCAAGTAGTGAGTCATTGACTGGTAGCTGTGGGAGGGTTGGAAATACCTCGTCAGATACGGACGAGTCCCTGTTGAGGTGGGTGTTGAAGTACTCTGCCCAGTAGGCAAGGATGTCTTTCTTGTCTGTCAGGAGGGTGGTCTGGTCCAAGGCTCGGACAGGGGTTGATTCTGTGACTCTTGGCCCATACACAGATCGGAGACCATCATGGAAGGTCTTCATGTCGTGAGCACCAGCAGCGGACTGAAGCTCTTCGGACTTTCTCTCCCACCATGTGTTCTTCATCTCATGCAGCCTCTTCTGTACGAGTTGCTTGGTTTGCAAGAACTGGTTCTCCTTCCTCAGGCAGTCTTTATCGGAAATGTGATCCTGATGCTGTATATGCAGTGTGTTCAGGAGCTTGGAGATTCCAGAGTCGTTCTCATCAAACCAGTCTCTGTGGCTTCTCTGTACAAAGCCGAGTGTGTCAGCTGCTGCTGTGTACACAGCATCTCTAAAGGTGCTCCATACCTCTTCTACATCAGTAGATGCAGGAATGTCTTGGAGGCTGCTTGGATTTGTTGCTGCAGTACATCCTTGGTGATAGGGAGGCAGTGGATGTTCAGCTTCCTAGGAGGTTTCTGCCTGGCTGGTTGGAGCTTGCATGCAAGTCTGATGTTCATCTTGCTGCGTACCAGGCAATGGTCCGACCAACAGACTGCTCCTCTCATGCAGCATGTAATGGAAACATCACCTCTGTCCCTCTGCCGGACAATCACATAGTCCAGCATGTGCCATTGCTTGGAGCGGGGGTGCATCCATATCCCATGTGTTCTTGTACTTGTCCGCTTGTTGGAAGAGGGTGTTGGTGATGGTCAGTCCATGCTGCGCGCAGAGTGAGAGCAAAAGCAGTCCGTTGGAGTTGCACTTGCCAGTGCCATACTGTCCTAGGACTTTTGGCCACGAGGAGAAGTCCACGCCAACGCGGGCATTGAAATCCCCAAGGATGATCAGCCTGTCCTTTCTGTCTACTGCTGAAATGGGGTGGCTGAGCTCCTCGTAGAAAGCTTCTTTGATGTCATCAGGGTTGGTCATTGTCAGGACATAGCAGCTGACGACTGTGGAAAAGCGATCCTTGGACAGCTTCAGACGCAGGGTCATCAGCCTATTGTTTATCCCACGTAGAGAAGGGCGCAATAGCCAAATGGTTAATTTGGATAAGTTTATTTGTATGTGCATTTGATGGTCGTTTTGCTTTTGGGTATAAAAAAAAAAATGCAGTGTTATTATATTATCATACTGTTTCTAAACTTGGTAGTAAGATTCCTTTTTGTCAAAGTGTTCATAATGTCATTGCTACTGTGACAGGGAAAATAGGATATTGCTTTGCTTACACTTGATTTTTACCTAATCTTTGTATCATTATTAGAATGATTTCCACTGAGACTTTTAACGCTTAACGTGGCGATAGCCTTGAGATGGCCTTAGTGGTCGGCGAGGCTCTGAGCACAATAATTTGATTTGATTTGATTCTTCGCAACGCTGGAATAATGCAATATAAATTTGCGATATGTAATTACTAGCACTTGCTTGGAAAACATATGATTGCATTCGAAAGACGGAAAGAGGCTAAAAGATAACTACTAGTACGAAGACGATAGCTAAGGAAGTATGACTTTATAATTGGTAATTTAATGGTGAGGATGAGTGACTGAGCCTAGGGGCGTTAGTGAAATTGTACTGGGCACACACTCACCCACTCACACACATGTGACTGACGGAACTTAAGGACAAGACAAGATGAACTGAAAGTATTTTTATTTTGGTTTAAAGAGCTTGTGGGTTGGCACTAGGCCAAGACCCAGCCACAACAACAGCAGTAGCAGCAGTAACCGCTAAGCCGTGGGGAAGGCGCTGTGGAGCAGTCTGTGTTCACACTTTGAAGGCACTGAGGAGCAGCCTGTGTCTGGAACTGAGGACTGGATTGAAACAGACTCACATGAGTATCCTCGTTATGTGTTGTGCAGTGTGTTGTTGCCCTTAAACCATTTTTTAGTAAGAGTGTGTGAGCGAATGTGTGAATTTTCAAGTAGCTTTTTTTATACCTAAATATTGCCAAAGATATTCGTCTCCTGTGATTCTTTTTTTATACACGTGAACATGGCTGACTGACAGGAGTGAGATGTGAAGTTTCTGTTAAAATATAAACAGGTGTGAATGGATGTCTTTACAGCAAACCAAAAAAACTTTATAAAGAACTGGAAGCCTATATCACTGCTTAATGTCATATATGAAATTGGGTCGTCATGCATAACGAATCAAATACAGTGTTACCAAACCTTATAAACGAGGATCAGACAGATTTTATACGACATAGGTATATTGGAGACAATCTTAGATTCATATATCATACAATAGCCTACTTAGAGGAAGACTATTTATCGGGACTTTTACTAAATGTAGACTTTGAAAAAGCATTTGACTCTGTCAACTGGAATTTCATGTTTAAAGTTCTGAAGGCTTTTGGCTTCCAACAAGATATATATAAATGGATAGACACATTTTATAATGGTATCAAGTCATGTGTCACAGTCAATGGTCAATCTTCCAGCTGGTTTGATGAACAAAGAAGTTGTAGACCGGGTGACCCCATATCTCAATATTTATATTTGGTGAATTATCAATTATGGTACGTGAATGTAATGATGATCATGGTATTGTTATAGAAAATGTTGAACATAAGATCTCCCAATATGCTGATGATATGGAATTTCTTTGGCAGGTGATAAAAAGTCATTAGAATCTTGTATTAATATATTAGATCAGTTTGGAAGAAATTCGGGATTATGAATCCAAGAAAGACCAGTGCAATATGGCTGGGTAGCTGTAAAAACTCATCTGTTTGTTATGGAGCATTTACAGATGGAATGGAACCCAACAAAATTTAAGATATTGGGGCATTTGGCTTATGAACGATTGATAAAAAACCTGCACAATTAAACTACACAGAAAAGCTGGCAGATGTTGATATTCAAGATCTGGGTAAGGAGAAAGTTAACACCAATAGGTAGGGTGGTAATATTAAAATCACTTATTTTGTCCAAACTGATACATTAATGGACATTTGTCCCCAACCCTCCTGACACCTTTTTTCAAATATTGCAGAACTTGTTTTACAAATTTGTATGGACTGATAAAAAAAAAGATATGATCAGCAGAAAAACAGTACATAAGAGTATAAAAAATGGACTTGGACTGCTAGATTTAAAGACATTTGTAATGACATTAAAGCTGACGTGGGTCTGCAAACTTCATATAATAAAACACAAGTGGAAAGGGATCACATTACACACATTCAAAACATTGACAAATATGGACCTGAAAAAAAATTGTACATTACATAAGTTAAATTTCTTTTGGACAGAGGTACTGTCTGCTGACAGACATTTTTTTCTATTCAGTAGTGTTTAAAACATGATCCCAACTCATTGCAGAGCCAGTATTTTATTACAAAAGAATTTTTTGACAATACAAGACAATGGTTCATTTGTTAGGCTTCCAGTCCATAACAAAGGAGTGGGCCACGAACAAAAATATTTGATAAGGAATCAAATAGTGAGAATAATATATCAGTGCACATGTGACTCTTACAAGCTCACACACACACATTATTTCTGTATCCCTCCTCTCCCCTCCTTCACACAATGCATGCGTGCATATTCACACCCACATACAAGCTTGTGAGTGTAACAAAGTCCAGCGACACACATGTGCCTGGATTAAGTGAAATGCGAAAAATTGAAGCTGACAAAACTTAAAAAATTACAAACCACACAAATAAAACAAACATGTTGATTGACACACCACAGTGCAACAAAATGCATACCTATACTCATCCATTCATGTCCAATTTCAGAAGCTCTGCTCTCATGCTAAAAGCTTTGCACACAAAAATTGATAACTACGTTACTACACGTTCTGATACACAGACCATCAAACCGGCAAATTTGAACAAGGTTGAATTTCTTGGTAATAATAATGGTTGAATTTCTTGGTAATAATAATATGGCAGGTAAATGTTCTTCTCGTAGAGTCTGATATACTGGACAAACCGAAAGAAAGTGATACTTTGTTTCAAAGGCTGTGTGACAAAAAGGACAAATTCTCTTATCACCAGGAACAGGATTATACTGTGAAAAGCGACAATTTAAATCTGACATACCAATTTGAAATCGTGACAATAGACAACATACAAAAAAGGTTTTCAAAACCATTAAGTGCAGACATCAGAAGGGCATGTCATATATCATAGTGGAGAAAACAACAAATGTACATGAAGTGGGATTTTGGTCAAAAAGAGCATAAAGAATGCAGTACTGGGATGCTGCCCACTTTCAAGCAGGATTATGACCACACGCCTTTGAGCCAAACGAATAAATAACCATTCATTACCAACAACTTGTGCCTCCATACATAACCAAAGTCATACATGTACACATTTCTGATATGACAAGCTTTCTTGAGAACCGATCATTGCTTAATTTTAGAATTAACCAAAACTTAATACATATAACATAAGTCATCACATACAAAAGAAACCTACCAGTTTCACCTTAAACCAAATGTCTGGGAGCTTTTGAATGTATGCCTAAAACATTTTTAAAGCAAAAAGATGTACACCGTTGATAAATAATTATTCTAGATTCTTTGTTACTCCAAATATTTCAGCACCATATAACACCTCAGGTTGTATTTGACAGTCAAACATTTAAAAAGGATTCCAGGAGAATGTTCTCCAATCCCCCAAAGTGTTCTAACTTCTTATGATAGCAACCACCCCCTTTCTGGCACAACTTACAAGATCTTCTAATGTTGCTGTAAAACTAAGGAGGGTTGACAAAAAGATACCGAAGTACTTATCAACATTCACTTTTCAAAAGTTAATTACAATAGAACCATCTTTCGTTCCCACCAAGGTAACCACCATTTCTAAACACCACCGCATTAGATTTTTCTAAATTGATAATCAAATCAAGTCGCTCTGCTGTGTTGCACAATTCAGCTGAGTTTGGAGACCAATTGGGCTATCAGAGTAGAGCTACATCATCAGCAAAAAGCAAGATCAAGAGCTGGATAAAATCGGGAAAAAGCTGGATGCCATGCATGCCACCCGAAAATACATCTTGAGTAATAAATCAAGAAAAAAAGTAATGGAGAACATACTTTACCTTGACTGTGAAGTCACCACTAACTCGCACCTTTGCTTTAAATATTTCGTACATACTTTTCAGAGCCTGCAGTATTTTACCATTTAAACCATTCTTTTTCAAAATTCCCCATAATTTACTCCTGGAAAAACTTTCAAAAGCTTTCTTAGACAAATAAATGCGACACATAATTTTTTTGTGTCTAGGTAACTGCTTTTGTGTACCATGACTGAAAAAATAGTGTTCCAAAATGTCTGAGTCATGTAAATTACTTTGTAAATCATGAATAAAAATGTCTTTATAATTCTGTTTGTTTTCTAATAGTAATTCCTTATATTAACATCTGTTTTGTATATAATTCAGTCTGACTTCTTCTCCATTTGATCCATCAACCTTTCTGAAATGTCTTAATACTGTTCTACTTGCCTGCATTCCAAGTTAAACTTTCTTTTGCGTTCGACAGCTACGCAGTCAGGGTCGAAGTCTGAGGGATGCCACAAACTCGGACATCCGGCGAAGATCGGCTACCGTTCCCCAGAGCTCGGTGTTGAGGTCAGCACCCCCAGGCCAGGACTGCTGCCGCATCTTCTCATACAGGGGGCAGTCTTGGAGAATATGGGATGGGGTCTGGTCAGCCTGGCCGCAATCACATTGGGATGTGGCTGCCACTCCAATCCTCTTCAGGTGTGCTAGGAGGCCGCAGTGTCCTGTGCGAAGGCGGTAGATGGTAGTCTGGTGTCTCCTCTCCAGTGTCCTGATGGGATCCTGGTGTGCCTGGTAGCCTCCGTTCAGGGTGACCCAGCCTCTTCAGAATCTGCTGCAGAGGAGAGTTTTTGCTTCCTCATACGTGGCAGGAACGGTTGGTGTGTGAGCTGGCTTGCTTCCTTAGCAAGGTGGTCTGCACGCTCGTTGCCTGGGAGGCCTACATGGGCAGGCACCCACTGGAGGGTCGTTGGGGCTGTTTGGGTAAGGGTTGTGAGGGAGGCCTTAAGGGACTGGATCAGTGGACCAGGATCAGGGGAGTCAAGGGCCTGGAGTGTGGACATGGAGTCAGTGAAGATGGAGATGCTGCCAAGGGGCTTTCCACAGGAGGAGAGGAATTCTGCTGCTGTTTTAATGGCCAGGACTTCAGCTCTGATATTGGAACAGAGCTTTCCTCCAGGGACTGCGATGCTGCTGTGCTCTCCATCGGGAAATCTGACGTAGACACCACTGCCTCCGTTGTGTGTGGCTTCCTCCGCTGATCCGTCCGTGTATACATGTATCCAGGAGCTGGCTGGGTAGGACTCCTCTATCATGGCCAGAGTCAGGATCTTGGGAGTAACTGGTTGCTGGTCTTTGGTGGTGATGCCAGGAACTCTGAGGCTGATGGTGGCCTCTATCTCTTGGTCGAGCCTCCAGTCAGGCAAGGCAAGTTCAGTGCAAGATTCCCCTTTTGCCGCCAGAACATCGCTGTGCTGTGCTCTGAGTGCTTTATACCGGTGGTTGAGGCTCTGACGTTTGAGACGGTTCTTGGTGGGCTGCTCCAGTCTGTGGTGTAGGTGATGTGAGGGCAGTCTTCTGAGCTTCTCTCCCTGTATCAGGACTTTCAGGTCGCGTCTTCTCTCCAGGGGTTCGACGTTAGCAGTTTTCTCCATGTCATGGATTGGCGTGGACCTCATGGCTCCAAGTATGAGGCGTAGTCCCATATTTTGGACTTTGTCGAGCCGGCTCTTGTTGGTCTTGGAGGCTGTGCCCACGAGGTTGAGGCATACTCCATGGTGGGTCTGACAGCTCCCATGTAGACCCTGGCTAGAAGCCTGCTGTCTGCTCCCCAAGTTGTCCCGGCCAGCTTCTTCAGCTGGGCTAGCTTGCGGATGCCTCTCCTCTCCATCTCCTCAATCTGGGGCCTCCAGGTCAGGCGGGTGTCCAACTTGACGCCAAGGAATGTTGGTGTATCCGTCTGGGGCAAGACCTGTCCCTGGAGCTTCAGCTTGACTTGCTCGTTGGCGGTGGAGAGAGAGAAGAGTGTTGCGTTGGTTTTTGTGGTGTTGAGCTCAAGACCCCAGTCTTCTGTCCATGTAGCCAAGTTAAACCAAAGTCATCTCTTTTCAGCCCCGATAAAAACAGATTTCAACATGCATTAACCCGCAACTTCAAGCATTCATTAAATTTTGTAAGAGCAAGATCAATATCGCATTCAATCAAAATATGGTCTGAGCACATGAAATCACAATAATGAATATGAACCACTTTTCTCATGGTCCCATTTATATTTGGAAAAAGAAAAAAGATGACTGGTTGTCAGAAGCAGCATCAGTCTGAGGACATACCAAAAGAATTGAAGTATGGAATAGTTCTATTGATTCTTTAAACTTGGTAAGAAAAGGGGTTGTAAGCCCACAATTTCTCGCAATCCCTCGATTTCTCTCACTTTGAGGGAAATCATGGGATTGTGAGAAATCATGGTCGTTCCCCTCCGTTTTCTCTCAAATGCGAGAAATCATGGAAAGTCCCCCCCCCCACCCCCTTTTTTTTTTTAAATCAAAAATAATTATTTCTTCTTTTTTTTGTCGGAGTTGGTTTCTTTTCTTTTCCCATTGCAAATCTTAGAGAAAAATGAGAGAGAAAAAGAAAAGAGAAAAAGGGGGGCGACGACAACAACGATCATGATAATAACAGTGGCGTTAGCGACAAGAACAGTAATGACACTGAAACACAACAATTTATTGTATTTTTCTCATAAGATGTATCACTGCAATACATCGACCTCAAATTCAACATCGGAATCAATAGCAAACAACGAAATTAAGGCAGTCTAAGGCAGTCTAACTCAAACAGAAATATAATATAATATAATACAATGACTTGAACCAAATCTTTTCTGGATGTTTGGAATAACGTCAAAATGATTCAACTTTCTACAAGGAAGTGATAGCAAAAAAAGGTGTTTCACAATGCTTTACCCTCATGTAGTGTAAATTCTGGACCAAATAGTCTTGATGTTTGTTGTGATGCAACCTTTTTTGTAACATCAATTTAGAATATACTTCACTTCATGCTTGCTCATTTGTTTATTTATTTATTTATTTATTTATTAAGACTTCTTGCTATAGCACATATTCTTGAAGCTCTATGCGCTTTACAATAGCACTAAAAACATTCATTCAAACATCCCCACACAAACATATGCATATAATTTGAAACACAGGTAAGAGAGAACAATTAAAAGAGAACAATTAAAAGAGGTCATGTCAATTGATTAAATCAAGAAATGCAACAGGTATATATATATATATATATATATATATACAAGAAAAAAACAATAACAACAAAAAAGACAACTGAAATTGAAAGAACACAAGCATGTATGCACATTCATATATACGTAGGTACATACATACATAACGCACAACGTGCAAACACACACACGCACGCACATACGCACGCACGCAGGCATGCACCAACGCAAGCCGCATACCCAGACACACTACTCACGCACTCACTCAATGACACACACATACATGCACCTACAGGCACATGCACACATGAACACAGATCAACAATCAAATAATGCAAACTACTACATTACATTTAATTTTTTTTGTTTTGTTTTTTAAATTACTGCTAAGCATCTCCCTGAAGAAACACCCCACATGACACACACAGATCAAAACTAAAAAGATGAAGCAAATGCGTACACACACACACACACGAATGACAAACAATTGAAATAAACATTTCTAGTAAAAACGTATGTACACTATTACATTTATGTAATTAAATCTGAAAATGTAAAAATGTACGTATTGTAAAAAAACACCTCCACCCCGCCAACGTACACTAGCACACACACACACACACCACTCAACAACAACAAAAGCACAACAGATGAACAACTGAGTAAACAAACTACATTACTTCATAAAACAGTTCGTGTTAAGAATCTCTCACATACATGTTTATACATTAGAAAACGCACGCGCGCACGAACTCACCCACCCGCACCAACTAACCCACCCGTACACACAGACACAAGCTCGCGTGTGTGGGCGTGCAAACAGCCGCTACTACCTCTCTCCCCTTGTTCCCCCCCCCCCCTCCCCACACACACAACACAACACAAACCTCTATTTCATACAACATTGTATGACTGTCTGAACAGGTGTGTCTTCAGGGCAGTTTTAAACTATGAGGGGGTTTCAGAGTGACGAGTTGTGAGTGGAAGCTGGTTCCAAACAGTTTTCGCAAAGTGAGAAAAAGATCGCTTGCCATAAGTCTTTGTTTTGATTCGAGGAACAGTAAAGGTTCTATTGTCTAAAGAAGAGTGGAGTTGTCTGGCAGAGGTATAGACATGAAGATCAGAAAGATAGACAGGAAAGTAGGGATCAGTGAGTGAGTTGAAGCAAAGAGTGGATGTTTTATGTTGTATTCTTGCAGAGATTGGGAACCAGTGAAGTTGTTGAAAGAGTAGCTGTACGTGTTCGTATTTTCTGACTCTGGAGATCAGTCGTGTTGCTGAATTTTGAACCTTTTGAAGTTTGTCTAGGAGGTACTGAGGAATGGCAGAGAGTAAGGAGTTACAGTAATCAAATTAGACAGAACAAGAGAACAGACGAGAGTTTTGGTTGCATCAGAAGTGAGAAGATGGCCAATGCTACTGATTTTCCCCGAGTTCATGGTAAGCAGAGCGACAGATGTTGGACACAGGTTTGTTTTTCCATGGACAGAGTGTCAGAAAAAGTTACCCCTAGGTTTCTTGCAGCAGATGAGAACTGAATGTTTGTGTTACCAACAGACATAGAGGAGGGAGCAGAGTCAGGTAATGGTTTGTTCTGTGAGTGAATCAGGACTTCAGTCTTGTCATCATTTTGTTTTAGTTTATTTGCTGTCATCCAATGCTTGATGTCAGTAATGCATTCTTGAATGTTGTTAATGGTGTTACTGATCTGGTCAGGTGCACATGAGTCATATAATTGTGTGTCATCGGCAAAAGATTGGCTTTGGACATTGTGCTGAGCTGTGATGGTACCAAGTGGCTTTGTGTACAAAATGAAGAGCACGGGTCCCAAAACTGATCCCTGGGGGACTCCGAATTCCAGAAGAGAAGGTTGAGAAAGTTTTTTGTTAGTAACGACAGTTTGGGTTCTATTGGACAGGTAAGATGAAAACCATTTCAGTGTTGTGTCAGAGATGCCAAACGAATGAGAAAGATGATTAATGAGGATGTTGTGATCGACTGTATCGAATGCCGCTGAGAGATCTGAGAGGGTGAGGACAGAAAGTTTACCAGTATCTACAGACAGCAGAAGGTCGTTCATAACTTTGAGTAGAGCTGTTTCAGTGCTGTGGGAAGGGCGGTAGGCAGACTGTGAGACAGGAAACAGGTTGTTGTGATGCAGATATTCAGAGAGCTGGAGGAGGACAATCTTTTCTGTGACCCTGGAAAGAAAAGAGAGATCGCTGACAGGACGATAGTTTTTGAGGGTGTTTACATCAAGAGTCGGCTTCTTGAGCAGTGGTGTTACAAGGGCTTTTTTGACCACATCTGGGAAAGTGCCTGACTGGATATAGTTGTTGATGATAGAGGTCAAGGCTGGGAGGAGCACATCAACACATTCAGCCAAAAGGGATGTGGGGATTGGGTCAAGTGCACATGTTTTGGGGCTAGATTTTATAATGACTTGCTTAACTTCTTCCTCTGTGACAGGACGAAAACTGTTGAAAGACAAGGAAGAGTGGGGTTTGTCAGTGAAGAGAGGATACAGACTGGCTAAATGTTTCAAGCTCATCTCTAACTGTCTTTATCTTGGTGGTGAAGAAATCAGCGAAAGCATCAGAGAGGTCGTCAGGAGGAATGTCAGTTGGCAGGATGAAGTCTGCTCCTGCCAAGGAGACGGTCACTGGTTAAGAATAAGTTTTTGACAGACGTATTGGCTTCGATCTTTGAGCTCTAGTACTCTTCTTTGGCATTCTGAACAATATCAGTGACTAACTGTTTTGCTATTTAAAACATCTGACTGTCCACTATCAGACCATTCTTGCGCCACTTATCTCAGCACGACAGTGCTCTTTCTTGGTGTCACACAGGATGTCGCTGACAGCTGCGTACCACAGGGACGTGTGGCCTGAAGGCATACGCTTCTCTGTAGCTGGAGCATGTCTGTCTAGTAGTCCGCGCAGGCCATCATCCAGCTGTTGGGCGGAGAGGTCGGGTCCAAGGTCATCCAGCATGTCCTGGACGTCAGCCTTGAAGGAGTCTCTGTCTATGGCCTTGATGTCCCGCACTGTGCGGTAGACAGGCTGCCTCTTGGGGCGGGACACTTTAAGCCTGCAGAGAACAGCGGCATGGTCAGAAGAGACCATGTGGTTGACCCGGCAAGAATGAATGAGTTGATCAGCCTCTCGGTGCAGGACCCAGTCGAGGATGTGGCCGCTTCTGTAGTAGGTAGCCTCCTGCACACCATGTGTGAAGTTGAACCTCGACAGAATGTCCAGCACCTTGGAGGTAAGTGGATCAGCGGGCACGTCATCGTGCACATTGAAGTCGCCGACCACCACTGACTTCCCACTTAGGAGGTTGCAGTAGTCGAGCAGGTCTGGCAGCTCTGTCAGAAACATAGAGTTCAGAAGTTTGTTCTGCTTGCTTGGCAGTGGTATGTACAGACAGAAGAAGTGGATGTGTTGGGGTGCTGTCAGTGTGAACTGAATCAGCTCACAGGAAGTGAGAGTGAAGGGGAAGGTGGAGGTGATGGTGACAGGGAGATGGTCGCGGTAGAGGACAGCAAGTCGCCCACCCTGTGTTGCCTGAGGGAAGGACCTCAGTTTGTAGCCTGGCGGAACTAAGTCAGCACATTTGCTTTCATCGCCACTAGTTTTCAGCCACATCTCTGTTAAAAATAAAACATCCATATTCTCATCCTTGATGAAGTCCACAATCTGTGTCCGCTTAGACTTTGAGCTGACGGACAGTGTATTAAATAGGCCCACAGTCATTCTGGTGTCTTGATGCCGACCATTGATGGCGATGACGTTGCCCATGTAAGTGTGCCCGGAGTCCAGTAAGATTGGTGGAGTAGCTTGACCATCAATCTTACTTGATGTTTCTGATGCCCTTAATGGCATGTATCGTGCAAGGTCATCAGCTTGGTGGTGGGCTGCAGAGCGACAAAAAACATCCACTACAGTCTCAACTTCTGCTCTCCATACTGATGAGCACGATGGGCTGAGGGGGGAGACCGTTTTTCACAGGGCACAGGGGAAAATATATTAAAATGCCCAAAATGCTGGTAAAACTCATGAGTTCTGTTAGTTTAATAACTTTTTGCATGTAAACAAAATTTAACGTCTGCAGGCACCTGTGTTCAGTGACGCTTGTTTCACTGACTGGGTGCACGTGCACTGCAAATAACAGCTGTGTTTTAGCACGCTCACGTGAGGAGTTCAGCAACATTCGGTAAGGTCGTACTGCAAACGTGCCTACGAAAAACTCATGCAGCAGACACAGAACGATAATGAACATCTGTTGACCGTCTTGAGTGGTGTTGATATTTTGTTCCCTTCTTCAACAATAATAATTAATAAAAACAGTAATTGTGGACAATCTACCAACCTTCTGACACAACGAAAAACACTTTCACATTCACACACCGTCCATCAGCATCTGTGTCGAAGTTTTCCGAAATCTATGCACTAGAACAGTTGTAATTTACACAACAAACAAAAGCACAATTCTCACACGTCAAACTTTTGTTCATCTGTTTGTGTCAGCATCCTTTCGCATGCAAGATTGCACTGAAAATACATTTTCAGTTTCATAGAAGACACTTAGAACATGAAAATATTTCAAAAACGGAGTTCAAGAAGACCTAATCAACTAGCCAAGTAAACACCCATGAGGAAAATTAACACACACACACACACTCACACACTCACACACTCTCACTCACTGACAAACACAAACCAGTACTGTGTCATCACATCACGATCTATTGCTGATGTCTTTGCTAACGCCACTGTCATTATCATGATCGTCGTTGCCATTTCCCCCATTTCTCACTTCTTTTTCTCTCATTCATTTTTCTCTTAGATTTGTACTGGGAAAAGACAAGAAACCAACTCTGATGATAAAGGAAATATTTTTGATAAAAATAAAGGGGACTTCCCACGATTCCTCATGCATTGTGAGAAATTGTTGGGGTGCCCCCCACCATTTCTCGCAATTGAGATAAAAGTTGGGAGGGGAACGACCACGACTTCTCACAATCATTTCTCGCTACTGAGATAAAAGTTGGGAGGGGAATGACCACAACTTCTCGCAATCCCACAATTTCTCTCAAAGTGAGAGAAATCATGGGATTGTGAATATCATGGGCTTACAGGGGCGCATTGTTTGTCACAATTTCTACAAGAAGATGGGCGTTTCATGTCATATGAAGACTTAAACAAAAATATAATAATGATATCAACTACATTACTTTCTGTGGCTACAGATTTGCAATATTAGATTATATATGTATAAAACAAAGACTGGAATCAGTGTAAATGATAACAAAAGCTTAGCTGCCCAACTTTTCTTCACAAAATTAACATCTGTTCTAAAAGGATTAAAATCATGTTATGATTCTTTTATTGAAAATAATATATCACAAATGTGGTATGTAAGGTGGGATGAAAAACTCAAGTTATAAACGACTGGAAGAACTGTAGTTGTTGTTTTTTTATATTTGCATAAAATTACCAGTATCAAAATGAAATGGTTTCAAATGAAAATTATCCACAGATGCACAGGAACAAAATATCAGTCTTAAAGAGATGGGAGTGGTGGATAATGAAAACTGTAGCTTTTGTCATGCAGCTAAAGATAGTATTGCTCATGTGTTTTGGCACTGCACAGTTATCCGTCAGTTCTGGCAAAGATTCCATGGCAATGATAAATGAAAACTGTATAAATATTGTGAATACGAAATTGACAAAAACTATAATTTTACTTGGGCATGACAGAAATATACACACTGACGCCATAATTTACTTTATTTTACTATTAGCAAAACAATATTTGTACCAATATGAACTGAATAAAAACAACCCAGCTTTGCAAGGCTTTATAAATAAACTAAATCACAAATACAGAATTGAAGAGTACATAGCCAGGGCAAACCTAAATACTCCAATTTTCAAAACAACTCGATACCATATTGACCACTGCTCTGTGACACATAAATTTAAAATGACTGTCTCATGAACCCACAACATTATACGCTGGTTATGTACATATTACTCATATGGATATAAACATATTTTGAACAAATCAGAGTGGGTTGATCTTTCCTCCTACTTCCCTGCCTCTTTTCGTCATCTCCTTCCCCCCTTCACCTTGATAGTGCCAGGTTCCATGAGAAAAGCATTGGATGTGTAAGTCTGGCACTGCTGGTCCCAGACAGGTCTGTTAACTTCAACCAACTAGGAAAGTTCTGGGTTGTAAGATAGCTTGCATAAAGTGCGAATTGATGAGGAAGATCAAACGGATAGGCAAATGGGGTTTCATCCTTTTTCCTTGCTTGGAGCAGGCCGGGAGAGCCAGATGAGCAAGACAGTACCATGGGGGCTGTAAGTGTCAAACTAGCATCTATTTTCGGACTTAGTGGAATGCTTGGTTTCCTGTATAGTTGGATTATGTGACTAACACATTGCCCCAGTGGGATTATGTTCTGTCACATGAACATAAGGTGAACCTTGAAACGTTGGGGCTGTGAGTAATACTTGTGTTATGCTTTGTTGGTAACTTAGCTTCTGAGTTTTGGAAAACACAGTTTGATGTTAGTTGAATTTTTATGTTGTATCACAAGAACATTGTGGTATTTCACAGTTACACATACAGCTTGGAATCATGATTTCCATAACATCAGTGGATAAACATTTACATCATGTGACAAAAGATGCATTCTTGCTCCAGATGTAACACCAAAAAGGCTTCTGACAAAATCAGGATTATAATTTTACACTTCCACTGTTCTGTTTTCATTGTAAACGAATTAACAGCCTGAGTCTTGAAGGTCTCATATCATCTGAATCACTAGTATGGGTCTCCATAACCAACTCAATTCAGATAAGAATAGACTGGATAAAGTCTCATGAATAATATGGGTCATGGTGGACCCCATGCTATGTGGGGGAAAGTAAAAGGTGGTGAGGTTCAAGATGTGTCAGATGACAGGTGCTCACCAGCAGACTGTGCACTCTTCTTGTTAGCCACCTTCTTGGCAAGACCAGTACTTTTGCTGGATGATCCTGTCAGGGACTTTTTAATCACAGGCTGTCTTCCACAGTCACCACCATGGAAAGTGAGACTACTGGCAGAAGCTCTGGAGGAAGCACTAGGTGTTTTTCCTCTCAGTGTCATAGAGTTACTGCGGGGCCGGGCCTGGGGCCTAGGTGAGGGGTGACTTCCAGCTGTCCTCTGTGAAATGGAGTCCAAAGGCAGTGTCCTAGAAAAAAAAAAAGGTGCTTGTCAGGAAGAAAGTTGGCAGATGAGTCTGGGTTGGCATTACTGATGATGAAAGAAAATGGCAAAACACAAAATAAGAAATCATTACAATGCTTTTAATACCGTATATAAATTGCAAGTTACTGGTGAACACAAAATTTAAAAAAATCAATTAAACTGCTTTTAATAACATATTTAAATTGCCAATTACTGGTAAAACAGTGGATGCTGGTAAAATACTAGATATTACTGATTTGTACACATGCATATGCACACACACACACAGACATATACAGACTAGCACACAAAGCATACAACCGTAACTACACAACTGGAACTACACATAAATACACTCACACAAAGAGAAATAATGTAATAATAATCACAAATTTCTAAATACTGATTTCCTTTTTTGAAACAATAAATCTGTGTCTGTGTGTGTGTGAAATCAAATCATGGTGCTTAGAACCTCGCTGACCACTAAGGCCATCTCAAATCAAATCAAATTATGGTGCTTAGAGCCTCGCCGACCACTAAGGCCATCTCAAGGCTATCGCCACGTTAATACCTACTACAAAGGTAAAAAAAAATAAATAAATAAAATTAAAATAAAAACAAGTCACCACTTTAAACTTTCCACTCAAAGTTTAAAAAACCTTCCATCATTTAAAATCTTCAAATCTGATTAAAAATGTTCACTTCTTTCAAGAAGTCCATCAGCGCCCACGGAGGGACATCATGAAACAAAGTCTTCAGAGAAACTGCCATGTAATGTCTGTGTCTAATACATCGAGGGACATCCTCCCCCTTCAACAAGTAAGAATGAGTATTAAAAAAAAAAAAAGTGTGCCCTGCATGCAGTCTGCACAGCACAGACTCCTCCTTTCTGTTTTTCACCCCCAATGGGAGGGTCTCGTTAAGGTCTGGACGGATTTGGATCTGTACTATATAAAAGGGACTATGTACAAAAACAGCGACACCTCCTGTCAATCCCTCTTGATTCGGTTGAGCGGGTTTAAAAATGGAGCTAAAACCAGAGAGAGATATAAACTTGCTATCTCTTTGCAGAGTCTCTTGAAGGTTTCAAAGAACGACAAAGCAACTGGAGTTCCTGGAGATTGGCATAAAAACCACGGATGTTCCAATGAATGACCGCCATTGAAAAGGTTAAAAATGAAACAGCAGCCTAATCCATCGCTACCTCTTGTTCTCTGCTTGCGGTGGATCAAGGGTGGCCAAGATTGCGTATCTGTTTTTCGTATTAATTGAAGTCCTGTCCGATTCCGCCAAGCCGGAATATCCACCACCTCAACTTTCCCCAACCCCGCTGAGGTCGTAACCCGCCCCTCCTTGGGTTTTGGAGGTCAAGGGGGGTGGGGACGGGAGGCGGACACCATGCCTCCTCCTGAGGCTTCCTCCCCCTGCCCAGCAGCTCTTGAGGACCGCCATACAGGATGGGAAGGGGTGGATACAGCGCCTCCACCCGAGGCCAATGGTTTCAAAGTCAGTATGTCGTCTGTCTGCGTCCCTGTGGACATCGTCTGGATCACAACGTCCACCATCCTGGGTCTGACAACTGATGCGTAAGATGGACCTGCCTTCGGCAATGTAGCCTCCACTAACTTACGGGCTTCAAAGAATGGGATTTTCTTCTCCATCTTCACCTTCTGGATTTCCTTTTCTTTTTTCCAGATAGGGCAGTCTTTGGACGACGACGGGTGGCTGCCTCCGCAGTTCACACAACGGGCTGGACTTATGCACTCGCCCTGGTGTGCTGCCTTTGAACAGGTGCCACACACCTCATCCTCCTTGCAACGGTCCCGCACGTGTCTGAACTTCTGGCACTTGAAGCACCATAGAGGGGACGGTACGTACAGACTTACGTTCACCTGCAGGTACCCAACTCTTATGTCCTTGGGGACATTGGGGCAGCAAGAGGTGAGGAAGAATGTGTTGGTCGGGACTCTGTCTGACCCCTTCTGTACTGTCACCCTGTAGACATCTGTCACTCCCTGAGAGGACAGCTCACTCTTAATCTCTGCCTCAGACACTCCTCTCAACTCAGGGCATCTGATGACCCCCTTTGAGCAGTTCAGTCCTTTTTGAGGGGAGACCTTCACCACCCTGTCCACAAAAGTAGCTGTGTCTGCCTTTTCGATGTCATCTTCGCCAGAAACGTTCCGTTCCTCAGCCTCTTGATGGACTTCAATGCACCTGCCAAACATTGAAAACCTTTCTGGGTGGCGAAGGGGCTGAGAGCCGACATGGGCTTGTCATCATCAGTGCCCTCCACCACAAGCCACAACGGCCAATATCCAGAGGTCTCTCGGACCTCCAAATCGGAGTCCGAGTCACTTTCTGTTTCTGGTCTCCTCCTTTTTGCAAGTTTAGGGGGTGTGATTGGATGGAAGCCTTTTTTTTTTGCTTTTTTTTTTTATCTTTAATTCATCCCTCCCTTACCCACCCATCATGGGGTCCAACTTAGGGGCCAGGGTTACGGGAACACCAGCCTGACCCCTTCCAGGTTTCGGGAGGGGGAGGGGGGGACATGCGACAAACAGCCTAGCTCTAACCCCCCCCCCCCCCCCCCCCCCCCGCCCGATCATGCCCAGCTCCCAGGGACAGAGAACTGAGCACTGCGGGGGTTATCATAGTTAGCCTCTAAACTGCCAGTCTTGACCCAGACCCACGTAGGGGTAGCCGATTGACACACATGGGCGAACGTGTGCCACCTGTCTTAGGAGAGGTCCGAGCCAAAGGGACATGTTGAGAGCAGCGTGCTCTCTCAATCCCCAGGATCTCATTCCCCTCCATCACAGGTCGCACCGCACGGCGAACACGGCGGGCCTGAAGAAAGCCGCAGAGAAAAAAAGAATGTGGAAAAGAAGGCTTGATGGGGAGCTGAAGACAGAAAAGAGGTGGTAAAAAGAAGAATAGAGAATAGCGAAAGGGACAGTGGGTCACTTTTAGTTTGGGCCTCACTCATGACCTGTTCAGCATGGGAAGCCCTCTCAGGGGCATCAGTACAAAAAAACAAAAACAAAAAAACACTTATTCAGCCTGAACAGCTACAATGGCTATGTAGGCTGTCAATTAAGACCTGGGACTAGAGCAGTAAACCCCCAGAAGCACTGATGCCCCCGCTGACATAGCTCACTCAATCACTGGCCACTAAGCCTCCCGACCACGACAAGGTAGTGACCCCCCAGGAGGAGGTCATCTCAAGGCTATCACCACGTTAGCAACTACTTCAAGTCAAGAGTAAGAAAAGTACAATAAAAACTAGTCACCGCTTTAAGCTTTCCTCTCAAAGTTTAGAGAATCCGCCGTGTAATGTCTGTGTCTAACGTCATGCAGATCCCAGCAGTCAAGGAGCATGTGTTTCATGGTGAGAGACTCATCACAGGGAATACATCGAGGGGCCTCCACCCCCTTCAACAAGTAAGAATGAGTAAAAAAAAGTGTACCCTATGCACAGTGTGCACAGCACAGACACCTCCTTTCGATTCTTCACCGCTGATGGGAGGGTCTCTTTTAGGTCTGGACGGATTTGGAACAGCTTGTTGTCCATCTGGATGTTTCACTCCTCTTGCCAAAGATCCTTAACGTAAGTGTTCACCTTCTGCTTCATGTCTGTGTATGATACGAAGGATCTCAATAATTTTTCCTTTACATTGTTCCTGGCCAGCTGGTCTGCCCTTTCGTTACCACGAATGCCAACATTGCCGGGAACCCCACCAACTCAACATCATATCCTTTCTTTTTTATGAGAGTAAAAGCATCATAAAATTCCAGCATTTTGGGATGAGTCAGATTCCTGCATGCCATCGCCTCCAGGGCCGACAAGGAGTCTGAGAAGATCAGGAAGCTCTTGTGTTTTGAAAGAAGAACCATTTCTACCACCAGAACCAGTGCAGTCAGTTCCGCAGTGTACACTGAGCTGTCAGATAGAATGTGTTCCATTGAGGGCTGGTCAGGAAAGGTGGGACAGAACGCAGATGCAGCGACTCCGTCCTCCGACTTGGAACTGTCAGTGAAGATTTTTTGAAATGTGGGAAATTTGTGGCAGAGTTCCAAAAAGTAAGATTTGTAGGCCAGTGAACTGGTGGAGTCTTTATGGTACGATGCCAGAACAAATCAGACCTCAGGCGTTTTAAAGGTCCACGGTGGGCTGTCAGAGAACTTAGAGAAATCTGAGATGCTGCCAACATCCAGATCAGCATCTTCCATCTGTGGCTGAATACGGAGTCCAAGTGGAAGGATGCGCTTTGGGCTGTCTTCAACTTTCTTGCTGAAAGGATTGTTGAAGACACTATCTGCGTCTGTCTGCATCCCTGTGGACGCCGTCTGGACCGCAACATTCACCATCTTGGGTCGTATGACTGCTGCGTATGATGGTCCTGCCTTTGGCAAAGTAGCCTCCACTATCTTCCGAGCTTCAAAGAATGGAATTTTCTTCTCCGTCTTCACCTTCTGGATCTCCTCTTTTCTCCAGGTGGGGCAGTCTTTAGATGAAGGTGGGTGGCTGCCTCCGCAGTTGACGCAATGGGCTGGACTGGCGCATTCGCCCTTGTGAACCGCCTTTGAACAGGCGCCACACGCCTCTTCCTCCTTGCAGTAGTCTCGCACATGGCCAAACTTCTGGCACTTGCAGTACAGCAGAGGGGACGGCATGTACAAGGACACATTCACAAGCAGGTAACCAACTCTTATATCCTTTGGAATGTTTGGACAGCAGAAGGTGAGGAAAAAAGTGTTGGTCGGGACTCTGTCTGACCCCTTGCATACCATCACCATGTAAACATCTGTTATGAGAGGACAGCTCTTTCTTTATCTTCGCCTCTGATACTCCTCTCAGATCAGGGCATCTAATTACCCCCTTAGAGCAGTTCAGCCCTTTGTGAGGGGAGACCTTCACCGCCCGATCCACAAATGTGACAGCTTTCTGCAGAAGCTGAGACAGTCTTTTCAATGTACACTCCACTAAAGAGGATCCGGTCCTTAGCCGCTTGATGGACTTCAGGGTACCTGCTGGACCTTGGAATCCTTTCTGGATGGCGTAGGGGCTGAGAGCTGACAAAGGTTTGTAATTGTCAGCATCAGCACCCTCCACCATGAGCCATGATGGCCAAAATCCAGAGGTCTCTCAGACCTCTGAATTGGAGTCGGAGTCGCTCTCCATTCCTGGTCTCCTCCTCTTCACCACTTTTGGGGGTATTATGTGAGTGGAACGGACAGACCAAAGTGGCGTTCAGCTGTCCACAAAGGCACCAAATCCTGTGAGGCCAACAGAATCACTGCAGCAGAGCAACGCAGACAGGCCAGGAAAAGCAGTGCCAGCAAGTCCCTGACAGCCGCCACCATCCCCTGTCCACACTGCATCAGAACCTTCCGGGTGCGGATTGGCCTGATCAGTCATCTGTGCACCCACAGAGCCCAACCCACCCACCCCCAGGATGACTAGATGGTCCTCGTCGATCCCAACGGACGAACCACACACATGTGAGTGGAAGCCATAGTTTTAGTTTTAGCATTCATCCCTCCCTTACCCACCAACTATGGGGTCCAACTTAGGGGCCAAGGTCAAGGGAACACCAGCTTGACCTCTTCCAGGTTTCGGGAGGGACATACAACAAACAGTCAAGAACTAACTCTATCCTCCCCGATCATGCCCAGCTCCCGGGAACAGAGAACTGGACACTGTGGGGGTTAACTTAAACAGCCTCTCAAATGCCAGTCTTGACCCAGCCCCATGTAGGGGTAGCCGATTGACACATACGGGCTAATGTATGCCACGTGTCTTAGGAGAGGTCCAAGCCAAAGGGAAGTGTTGAGAGCAGCATGTTCTCTCAATCCCCAGGATCTCATTCCCCTCCATCACAGGTCGCGCCGCACAGCAAACACGGCGGGCCTGAAGAAGGCCACAGAGAAAAAAGAATGTGGAAAAGAAGGTTTGATGGGGAGCTGAAGACAGAAAAAGAACCGGTAAAAAGAAGAGAGAAGAACGAAAGGGACAGTGGGTCACTTTTAGTTTGGGCCTCACTCACGACCTGTTCAGCATGGGAAGCCCTACCAGGGGCATCAGTACAAAAACCACCACATATTCTGCCTGAACAACTACAATGGCTATGTAGGCTGTCAATTAAGGTCTAGAAAGCAGTAAACCTTTAGAAGCACTGATGTCCCCACCGACATAGCTCGCTCGATCACTGGCCACTATGCCTACCGACCACGAGGAGGTAGTGACCCCCCGGGGACAGGGTCAAGCCAGCCTGACCCCCTCCAGGACCCGAGAGGTGTGTCTGTGTGTGTGACAGGAAGAAGAGTCAGGCAGCAGATCTACATGTGTGAGACCCTTACAGTAAGAGTCATAATTCGGCTGAAATACATGCAGTACAACATGCTCACACACATACAATGTCTTTTAATGGTTCACATCCTCACCCTTCCAGGCTATATACTGTAAGGCACTACTTTCTTCTGGCATACATTCAATAGTAGCAATGAGGTTTGCATCACACAATGAAGACTAGAAGAATGCAGGTTCAACCTTATTGTTGTTGGATTATCCCAAGTCTAAGATGAGCGTACTATGGGTCAAATGGGAAGACTGGGGCCACCCAATCAAGTGCATCCATTTGATGAATGTCTTTGGGAGTGCTGCTCAAATTTTCTGACTGCCAAAGCAGGCATCTATATCTTATGGGTTTCAAGCCATTCTGGTTTCAACACATGGAGTTTATTTAAAGATCAGGCATCTGCTCCCTTCAAAAAATTTTTTTTTTACATCAGATAGTGCATAGTGTGTATGGATTCATCTGCATGCTTCCACACCACCTTCAAACTGAAACTGAATCGAGGACTTCACTGATGTCAGGATATACTGAAAGGATCAAATCAATTCAATCCTCTTGCATTTAGCATTGCCGACTGCAAAAGGGCCATTTCAGGGCTGATCACTCATCTTAAAATCAGTCAAGGAACACAAAATAATGTTAAAAGGCTAACTAAAACATAAAAAAAGAATCAATTCTCTCACTTCTCTGTGTTTAAAATATTGTGACAGTGTAAAAAGATCACATCAACATCATATGTCTCAGACCACGTAAAATTCAAATCAAGTAAAAGACATTCATTTCTCTTAGGAATTTGAAAAAGGTGTACAGGGGGACACCTTGGAACAGGATCTTTGTGGAGCCAGCCATGAAATGTTTGAGCATGATATCATCCAGATCCCAGCAGTCGATCAGAAGATGCCTTATACTCAGAGGCTTGTTGCACAGCAAACACCACAGAGGTCCTTCACCTTTCAGTATAAGAGAATGTGTCTGTACAACAGAAGGGAGGAATTCTTTAGGTCAGGATGGTTCTGAAACAGCTTCATGTCCGTCTGAATTTTCCATTCCTCCTGCCAGAGGTGTGTCTCACATAGGAATTAACTCTTGGCTTAAGGTCCATGTAAGGTAATGTGTCATGAGAAAATGGTTCATGATCAAAGGCACTCTTTGCCAGTCAATCCGGAACTTTGTTCCCTCAAATGCCCACCTGATCTGGGACCCAAGCCAGAATAACATTGCAACCTTTGTGTTTAAGGTTAGTGTGGAGTTCATGGAATTCCACCAGCATAGGATGGTCAATGTTTTGACCAGCAATGGCTTGAAGAGTTGACAGAGAGTCTGAAAAAATCAGAATTAAAAAAAAAAGATAATCATGAGCCAGTTTCAAAGAAAGAACCATGGCAATCAGTTCAGCCATGTATACACAGCTTTCAGAAGGGAGAAGTTCAGTGAAGGGGGAGTTTGCAGTGGGCAGGCAGAACGCAGCAGTCCTCATGCCTTTGAGCTGTCCATAAAGACTTAGTAACAGGACAGATTTGGCAGAAACTGGTAGCATCTTTCTTGTGCACAGCCAGAGCAAAGTGTACAGCAGGCATCTGGAATGTCCTCAGAGGCTTGTCTGGGAACTCTGAAAAATCGATGGCTCTAATGTTAATATCCAAACTGTCAATGTGAGAAAAAATATACATCCCCAGTGGAGGGATGCTGCATGGACTTTACTTCATACATGCCCTGGTACCAAGAGTTAAAAATGCAATCACACAGGGTTGCCCAGTTCAGAAAGTAATTTCAGGTAGTAGTTGAGAGCCAGTTTCAGCCTGCCATTGGCCTTGAAGGGCTCCCCAGCCTAAGCATACAGACAGTACACTGGTGTAGTGCAGAATGCTCCCAGAGTCCGAGCCCCTGATGGTGTATCTGTATGGGGTCTGAGGTTTTCAAGTAGGACATCCATGCTGAGCAATAGATAACACAGCCATTGTCCAGTTTGGAGTGGACTGAAGCTCTGTAAAGGTTGATAAGAGCCTTTCAGTCTGGGCCCCAGTCCATATGGGCCACTGTGGAAAATGTTGACCGCGTTTTGGCATGATGCTTTTAAGTTCTGGACGCAGACAAGGAAGTTCAGTTCTTGTTGTTTTTTAATCCCAGGAACTTGGCCTCAGTGACAACCTGAATAATGTCCTTTCCAAGTCAAATCTCTGGGTTCGAAAAATGGTCTATGAAGTTATGAAAATTAATGCACTGGGTTTTAATGGTGGAAAATATAAACCTGTCCTCCAGGAACTAATCAAAGTAAACTCAGAGCTTACTGCCAAAATGTTTCAGCCACTAATTACAGCCATATGGGAAGAGAAGAGGATACCTAATGACTGGACAAAGGGTGTCATTGTTAAGATTCCAGTGAAGGGCACCCTGAGTAACTGCAACAATTGGCACAGAATAACCCTTTGTCAACTCCAAGTAAAATCATTGTGCAGTTCATCATACAACAAATTTTAGATGTAGTAGACAAGCAGCTGAGGGGGAAAAAACTGCAGGTTTTTGGAAAGGAAGAGGATGTGCTGACCAGATATCAACCCTAACATCACTGTGCAGTGTACAGAGTGGCATAGACAGCTGTACATCAACTTTGTAGATTTTGAGAAGACCTTTGAGAATTTCCACAGAAAAAAGCCTGTGATGCTTGTGGGATCTCGTAGAGAATCATTCTTCTCAAGAGTTTTTACCCCAACTTCACATGCAAAGTAGAAAACATCAAGAACAGTTTTGAGGTAAAGACAGGAGTAAGGCAAGGATGCATAATGTCAGCACTGCTCTTCGATTTGGCCATGGACTGGATGATGTGAAGATCAACCAAAGATCAACCAAGAGGTATGAGATGAGATGGACTCTCTTCTCAACACTGGAAGATCTTGTTTGAAGATGACCTGGCATTGGTCTCCCACACTCATCATCACATGCAAGAGAACACAACCTGTCTCAGCACCTTTGACTGCTCTTCAATATGGCCATGGACTGGATGATGCGAAGATCAACCAAAGATCAACCAAGAGGTATGAGATGGACTCTCCTCTCAACACTCGAAGATCTTGAGTTTGAAGAAGACCTGGCACTGTTCTCCCACAATCATCATCACATGCTAGAGAACACAACCTGTCTCAGCACCTTTGAACAGCAAATAGGCCTAAAGATCAGCTAAAAGAAAACAGCTTTGATGACAATGTACATTTCAAATTCTTCACCAGTTAAAATTAACAGAACAGATCTACCCACAGCATACCCGGGCAGTACTGTCAGACACAATGGGAGAGAAGGCAGCAACATCAATTCTAGTTCTTTTGTCAAAATTATGACTGGTGGATCAAACACATTCTCCCACATAATATAGATTGAGATAAAAGTTTAAAACTTCCCCCATTTTCATCAAAACTTTCCAACTTTGATAAAATGTAACAAACACTCTACACAAAAATTTATGTTCTGTAGTCTTCTATTTTCTGGTAATTTTCTTTTGCATCAACAATCTGAATTATTGCAGTTGAATCATATGTAAACTGCACAAGTTGATCCAAAAGAAATTTCCCCGCTTGAAATTACATTTGATTTAAACAGACTTACTGCAACCACCAGTGCAGACTCTGACTGGGGTCTGAATACTGTCCTTGCACAAAATTCTAGTCCACCAGTGTAGACAAAAGCAAAAGTAGCAATGGCTAGTGAGTGACCTGACTTAGGTATACCACTTCCCATCAACTTATGCATGTTTTTCTCCCAGGGTTTCATTGCATATATTTGATTTGATATGGATACTTATATAGTGCCTATCCTCGGTCAAAGACCAAGCTCCAAGCACTTTACAAACTCTGGGCCATTTGCACAACAGGCTGCCTACCTGGGTAGAGGACTAAAATAATTATAGACAATAACAGATGCATTTCTATGTCACTTTGCTTTAAAACTTTAATGTCTGTGGTCAAAGGATCCAGAATCTGAGAATGTACTACAACTCTCTGATTGAGAATAATATCGCACCAAAACGCTGCACAAAGTGGGATGAAAAACTTGATGTTGAAAACGATTGGAAAAATTGCTTTCTTTATTTACATGAACTCTCTGATGTAAAACTGAAATGGTTTCAAATGAGAATTATTCATAGGTGCATAGGAACAAATGTGATTTTGAAACAAATGGGATTATTAAATAATAACAATTGTAACTTTTGCCACTTTGTTAAAGACAGTACTGATCACATGTTTTGGGATTGCCCAGAAATCCAAACACTCTAGCATGCCTTTGTTGCTGTGGTGAATGAAAGATGTATGAATGTTTATAATATGCAGTTGACAAAAAACTTTGTTATCCTTGGAGTTGATCGACATATTCACACTGATGCCATTTTTTACTTTATGCTGTTGCTGGCAAAACAGTACTTTTATCAACATAAAATGAGTAAAACTGTCCCTCTTTTGAGAGTATTTCTCAGTAAGCTTAAGCATAAGTACAAAACAGAAGAATACATAGCACGAGTAAACTTACGATATTCTGATTTTCAGAACACATGGATACCATATAAGCCATTGTTCTTGAAATAATTTGTTAATTCCACTTGGATGCCAGACCATTTATTATTGAATTTTGTTTCCCTTTTGATAATGTTTGATAAGCTATTCATTTCATAATCCACACATCAAGTTCAAGTGCAGAAATTGTGAAAATGATTTTTTTTTTTTTTTTTTAACCTATATCATCAAAATATCATATCCTTGAGGCCCGATACTGTATATTCCATTGGCATTTGTATGATGTAACTGAAGTTTATATGTCAACCTATCACAGTGTTGAGTCCGACTCACATATGAAATGCTCCGATCTTTTTTTTCTTTTTTTTAAAAATTTTATTTATGTACTTGAACCCTATCCCCTCTTTTTCCCTTTATATATATATATATATATATATATATATATATATATATATACGTATGTAAGATGTATAATGAAAAAAAAAAAAAAAATTTATATATATATATATATATATACGAACAGTAGTATGAATAATGTGACCACTTACTACTTAGTACCTTTGAAATGAATTAAAAAAAAAAAAAAAAATTTTTAAAAGAAAAATAAAGAACACTCGACTGACAGCTTACAACGGACGGGAGATTCCATGCACAGGTCCAATGTACTTGCAGCTTCATCATAAAGGAGACTTCATTTCTGCCAAGTTCTATGTGGTA
Organism: Babylonia areolata; assembly: GCF_041734735.1. Lineage (NCBI taxonomy): Eukaryota > Metazoa > Mollusca > Gastropoda > Neogastropoda > Buccinidae > Babylonia > Babylonia areolata. The sequence goes on from NC_134877.1 coordinate 9,366,218, forward strand.
GACGTTGATGGCCCTCCTATTGTATGCCTTCCTACATGTGAGAAGCTAAGCCTTGTAACCATCAACTGCAATGTAATTGACCTCAGTGACATATCCACAATCCATGGTCTCATGAAGGCATTTCCAGGACAGTTCGATACTCTAGGTACCTTCAAAGAAACAGCTCAAAACCTAGAGTTGAGGCTTTTATTGACCCACCACATAAAGAGTGAAGATGAAAAGTGAGCTCGAGAAGATGGCAAAGCAAGGTGTCATCAGGAAAGTGACCAAACACACAGACTGGTGCTCAAGTTTGGCATACTCAGTTAAGAAGGATGGATCACTCTGAATATGCATTGACCCTCAAAAACTGAACAACGCTTTGAAGTGCTGTACCTACAAAGTCCCTACCCTAGAAGAAATCAACCCAAAGTTTGCTGGCTCCACGGACTTTGGTAAGCTTGATGCGAAAGCTGGATACTGGTCTATACCCCTGGACCATGACAGTCAGCTTTTGACAACATTCAGAACCCCACTGCTGGCATTGTCTTCCCTTTGAACTGAAGGTTTCTCAGGACATCTTCCAAGCAAGGATGGATGAAATCTTTGAGGACCTACCAGGTGTAGTGGGGATCACTGATGATGTAAATGTACATGGTAAAGATGAAGAGGAGCATGACAAGAACCTGCACAGGCTAATGGAAAGAATGTGGAATGGTCTTCAACTCAGAGAAGTGCCACATTCATCAGCATGAGATCTCCTTCCCTGGGAACATATACTCAGACCCAGCTAAAATCCAGGGCATCCAAAACATGCCAGCCCCCAAAGACAAAGAAGATTTGCAGAGATTTCTTGGCATGATGACCTGCCTATCCACTTTCATCCCAAACTTCAGAACAAAGTCTCAACCATTGAGAGAGCTCCTAATGAACTACGTGCCATTTGAGATATCAGAGGATCACATCCATTGCTTCACAGCTTTTGAAGTCCATTGTATCAACTTCTACGTGTCTCATTGCTTCACAGCTTTGAAGTCCATTGTATCAACTTCTACGTGTCTCAAATTCTTCGATCCCAGCATGCCCACAGTCCTTGAAGTGGACAGCTCCATGAAAGGCCTTGGAGATGCTCTCCTTCAGGATGGATTCCCAGTGACATTTGCATCCAAATCTTTAGACACAGTTTCAGTTTCAGTTTCAGTAGCTCAAGAAGGCATCACTGCGTTCGGACAAATCCATATACGCTACACCACATCTGCCAAGCAGATGCCTGACCAGCAGCGTAACCCAACGCGCTTAGTCAGGCCTTGAGACACAACACAGAGCAACTACTCCAATACAGATAGGGAAATGCTGGCAGTGGTTTTTGGGATCACAAGATTCCACACCTACCTGTGTGGCCGACCGTTCAAGGTAATCACAGATCACAAACCTTTGGAGATGATTGCTCAGAGACCCCTCCTGAAAGCACCTCTCGCCTTTAGCATATGCTTCAAAAGGTTCAAGGACACGACTCATGTAGAGTACAGACCTGGCAACACAATGACACTGGCAAACACATTGTCATGCAACACAGATCTTGAACTCAGAGTTGATGGACTTAACCTGTCTGAAGACGAGATCTGCTTTTGTGAGTTTGATTTCATCAGCTTCACACCAACGAAGCAATTCCACCTGCGAGAAGCCACAAAGTCAGAGCCAGTACTCAACAACCTTATGGAAACCATCATCAACGGATGGCCAGAGAGCATCAAAGACCTTCCCACTGACATAAGACCCTATTGACAATTGAAGATGGTATAATCTTCAAAGGACCACAGGTGATCATACCCAAATGTATGCAAACAGTCATCTGGAGCAAACTCCACCAAGCCCACCAAGGAGTTGAAAAAACACAATCACTGGCAAAGGAATGTGCATATTGGCTGAACATTTATAAGGACATTGAGCAGATGATCAAATCATGTGACATATGCCAAGAACTCGCCAATGCCAACCAGAAGGAACCATTACTTACACATGACATTCCAACCACACCCTGGACAAAAAACTTGCCACAGACATGTTTGAGATAGGTCATTTCTTAATGCTCATCTGCGACTACTACTCAAAATACCCAGCCATCGCAGAACTGACTAAAACAACCAGTGCTGCCATCACTGAAGAAGTGGAACAACACTGGCTATGTTTGGCAGACCTGACATCATTATTAGCGACAACGGGCCAAAATATCAGGGCAAGCCATTCCACGATTTCCTGTGCAAATGGGGAATTGAACATGTGACATCGTCACCAAGATACCCACAGTCAAACGGGTTTACTGAAAGACAAGTTCAGACAATAAAGAAGACAATCAAGAAATGCGAACAGGATGAGACTCCAGGATGACTCCAGGCCCCAAAGACCACATCTACAGAGAACACATGTAATGAAAGGAGGAATCAATGAAGGAGAACAACAAGAACGCTGGACAGTGTCTCCCACCTCTTCATGAAAACAAAGCTGTTCAGGTTTTTGACAAACAACAGAGAATCTGGTCACCAGCAGGAGTCAGTAAATCCAAAGAATCTAGATCATACAATGTTAAAACCAGTCAAGGAAATGTCCTCAGAAGGAACAGAAGTGACATCCGAGAAAGCCAAAGCAGGACGAGTTCCCAGAACACAACATTAAGAAATCAGAAGATAATCATATGAGAAAGAGCATACCTTCCACAATGTCAAGTCAGGGTACACCAGAGAGACCGGCATGTACCAGACCAAGACATGACAATCACCCCTCTTGGTGACTCATGGAGACTTGAGAGAACACAGAAGAAACTCACACTGAAGATCCTCCTGTCATCACCTGACATGGCAGGGTTATCAGAAAGCCAGCACTCTACAGAGACGATTGAAGAGAGAAACCAGCATGGAGATTATTCACTACAATGGATCTGGATAACAATTCATTTGACACACCTTTACCCATTTTCAGTTATCAAAAAACCCATATTCATTACAGTTTCAGCTGTCCAAACTGTAATAGGATGATACCATATTAATAGTGATGAGTGAGAGAGTCAAATATGCACATCAACACAATAAACTCTACACACACACACACTATGGATGTTAAATGGACATGAGATTGTTCATTACAACAGTTTCACAAAGACTTGAAACAAAATTAATGTGGTTGAATGAATGGAAGAAGAAAAGATTAGGAATGACATGACATAGTTAATTCCTTTGATGATTTATTTGAAGTCCCTTGTGTTTTTATTCTAACTTGAAGAACTCTCTTAGAAAAGAAAAAGAGGGATATTATATTATTGCATTTGAAACTAAATGCTTTGCTTACGAAACATTGTGTGACGGGCGGCACTGGAAGACACAATGATTCAGCACAGTCGTAAAGCTGATTCCTTGCCTCCTGTATTTTTTGTGAGAATGCTTCATGCATCATTGTCAGTGTGTGTGTGTGTGTGTGTGTGTGTGTGTGTGTGCCGTGGAAGTTACGATACGTAGCCTAGAAATGAGTCTGTAGAGGAGGGGGGGGGTGCAGGGTAATTGTGTGTGTGTGTGTGTGTGTGTGTGTTTGTGTTTGTGTGTGTGATGGGGCTCATGTACGTTTATGTGTATTTGATTGTGCTTTCATATCTGTGAAACTGCATGTTTGTTGCATATCTGTTATGCATATGTGTGTGTATGTGTGAATGTGTGTCTGCATGTTTTACATTTATTTGCTTATTTATCATCATTGTTGTCTTTTTATTTATTTATTTTATTTTATTATTTATTTATTTTATTTTATTATTTATTTATTTATTTTATATATATTTTTGTTGTTGTTGTTTGTTTTTTGTTTTTGTTTTTTGTTTTGTTTTTTGTATGCTTACAGTTCACTTCATCAAGTTTTTGCACCTTATAAATATTAGTAGTAGTAGTAGTAGTTCTTTTTTTTTATGTATTTATCTATTATTTATTTACTTATTTCCTTTTATTTTATTCATCTATTTATCTATTTTATTTTATTTTTTGTTTGTTTGTTTGTTGTTGTTTTTTTGTTCCCCCACCCCCACCCCCCAAAGGCCTGACTAAGTGCGTTGGGTTACGCTGCTGGTCAGGTATCTGCTTGGCAGATGTGGTGTAGCATATATGGATTTGTCCGAACGCAGTGACGCCTCCTTGAGCTACTGATACTGATACTGTCAGTGTATGTATTTTGTACATGATTATTCCTTTTTGTCAAGGAATGTGCTTCAAAAAAAAATGTGTAAGCATTGTAAAATAATGTGTGATGATATTTTTGCCAGTGGGTTAATTTCCTGTGTGTTTGGCATATGCAGATCTATTTCAGTACTGGTTGTGTACTGTGTGCTAGGTACTAGTTAACACTGTACACAATGTGGAAGACAATGTGCAATTTGATACAGAGAATAATGTGGTAGCTGATGAGCTGTGAATAGTGCTGCCAGTTTCAGCTATTTTTTTGGTCATACTGGCCAGTTGTTGTGGCTAAATGCTTAAATGTCTGAGCCAATGAATGAGCAGATTAGTAATGGAACCTTTATTGTTCGGCAAAGGCTTCACCCCTGTGCCCCTGTTGTTGCAGATTTCAACAGTTGCATCAATTCCATCAGTCCATCTTCTTAATTTCTTCAAGTTTCTTCATTGTCATCGTTGTTGATGCCTTCCACCTCTCTCCTACGTCTGTTGCGTTTCAACACGAGTGCCTGTCACTGTCTACACCTCTACCCTGCTCCAACTACTTGTCACCATAAAGGCCAATCTACTTCAGCTGCCAAGCTAAGTGGCATCACAGTGTGTGACTGTGAACTTTGGAGACAGTGGGGAGGGCTGTGATGTGACAAACTTTATTTATTTATTTTCTTCTTGGGGGTGGTTTGGGTAGTGCGATTGTGTGGATGGGTGAAAGTAAAACATATTAATTTGATTTATATATTCTATTTTGATTTTGTGTGTAATTTGATAATGGGGTGTATTAAAATTATTAAATAATAATTCTTTTGTCAACTTCTGTTATTTTGGAGAGTCAGCGCATCTAGTGTGTAGACCAACTATGTCACTGGATGTTGAGGATTCACCATCTTGTGACAATGTATTTGTGTATGTTTATATTGTTTGTTGTTTTGTTTATCTATTTTGAGATGTTGAAATGGACTGCTTGCTATCATTCGCATGTCAGATCAGTTTTACGAATATCACTGTGAAGTTAGACAGGACAATGTGGTATCATCAAATGGTGCATACACCTCTATCATTAATTGAAAGAATGCTTAATTTGTGCTGTTTAGCATTAAATCCTCTGCTGATTTGAAGTAATGGATGACTCAACTATTTCATCATTAAACTGTCTAGGATTAGGGAACATGTGTATATGAATTGTTTTTCATTATCTAAAGCAAAAAGCCCCATCAAATTATGGTCTTCAAAACATACATTTTGACAAACAAAGTTGAAAAAATATGTGGATACAGAATGGGGCTGTAAATGCTTCATTGTTTCCTATAGATCATCCTTCTGAGGTGTTGCGTTTCTGATTGATGATATTTTTTAAATTCAAAATCCAATAACATAAAAATGATGAAAAGGGAAATTACAAACCAGTATTATCTCTTACTACAACAGGGAGTGACTTATTCCTTCTATTTATGTATGTATCAAATAGAGACAATCCATAATTTTATTTCACTGTAAAACTGAGATGGTACAATAACCATATTATTTTAACTGTAGGTGACTAGAAGTTAGCACTGGACCCAAATCTTGACTTTTGTTGCTACAAGCTCATAAATGAGGCACAGCACTGGAAAGCAAGCTATTTTTAGCTATGCAAAAATACATGTCACTAGGGCATCTTTGAAGTCTTATCTTTGCTGTCGGTAAATTTTTTTTTTTTAAATCTGGCTGAAGCTGTAGATTTTTTGTTTGTTTTCAGATGCCTGCCCTGTTGGTACTGCTGAAAACATTGTCACTGAATTGCAGTGTTCAGTGCATTTGACATCAGACTTTTCTGAAATTATGTCAGCAGATGATGTGGCAGTACACTTTATGACTGCAGTTAGTAAATCTTATTTTGATCTGGGATATAAAGCCGCAGTTAAAAAAATTCATCATCATTATGGGTAATCTTTTCTGTTTAAACACAAATGAGGCCTGTAAGCCCACGATTTCTTTTTCTTTCTTTTTTTTCTTTCTTTCTTTTGCATTTGACAGCTACACAGTCAGGGTTGAAGTCTGAGTTTCTATTTACGCTAAAATTGATAAAATGACTGCTGTTAATCAATGTCTCATTATGATATATAAAAGTGCTAAGTTTTGTGGAAAAAGAAAGAGAAATGAAACAGTAATATGACTTTGGAAACATTTTTGGCTTCTTTAGAATTTTTTGTGCCCTTCCCAGAAGTGCATTGCTGTTATACTTAGAACGTGTGGAAAGAACTGTTTTTATGTTGTTGTTGTTTTCGATTTTATGCCAAATTTTGTGTCATTGAAGTATTTCCAAAGAAAATGAAATCGTTTATGTTTACCATGGGCACACAAATACAACTGAAACACACGGTTATTACATGAGTCAATTTGTGTGTAAACACACACATGAGCTAAGAATTGCCTGAAATCAACAACAACAACAACAACAACAACAAAAGAATGCTTGAATTTTGGGAATCACACTGGTGACAAGACAAATTTACAAGTACCACCACTTTCGTTCTTTCATTCATGATGCACGAGGCAAGGCATGTACCAAAAGCAGGTGAATAGAAAAATATTTTATGTAAGCCCTAAAATGGACCCAAGGATGGATACAAGCTGATCTTCATCTCTGTTACTTTCATTACTCTAGAACTCATAATAAACACACCTTGCTGGTGGGTTTTAAAAAAAAAGGACCCATAACCTTTTACGGCCATGAGGGCAGTGAATTTGTATTTACTGCATCTAGGGGTCAGCACAGGAAGGCGGGGCCCAATCCTCTCCTTCTGCCATTTTAACCTTCTCCAATCGAAGTTAAATGGCCATTATGTTTGGATGGAGTAAGGAAAATTGGAGTAAAGTGCCTTTCCAAAGAACACAATACATTGTGCAAACGTGGTCTAAAACCCACATCACTGGTGACCACTGGATTAGAAGTCCAATGCCCAACCAACTGCCACTTTCCATTGGACATCCCCATGCATGATGAAGACAGTAAATCTCAGTTATATTTTCTGTTTGTGATCTCATTCTTGCACTGTTCACACACAAAAGAAATTTGCAGAAAACTGTACATTTACAAAGATATAAAAAAGACAACCCACAAGTAACAACATACTTGCATCCACGGTCCAGAGAGCCACTGCGCTGTCTAAGATCTAATTTAGCTCCAAACTGTGTCAGTGACCCTGTGCCTGTCAGAAGATGGGAGTCAGAACGACCACCAGGTTGGCTGATATCCATGTCCTCTCTATCCACCGCATACCTCTGCTGGGAACTGTCCCATGTGGCATACCGTTCACTATCAGAGCGCTGAAAGCTTGTGCTGACAGCAAAATAATGCAAATAAGATATGATGAGTTCAAGAGAAGGCACCCAGTAACATAATACGGAGAAATCAAATTCTAAAAACAAGCATCATTCAAGTTTGAAAAAAGGAAATTTGTCACCTGACAAATACAAAAAAAACACAAAAAAAACTATCATTTGTACTTGTAGAACCCTTTGTGACAGTTAATTATCGCAATGAAACATTTCTGTAGTGCACTTCTCTCATACAGATAATTATTACCTTTATGTGTTTCACAAAGAGTTATAATAATGCAAAGGAACAATGACAAAAAATTAAAATACACACACACACACACACACACACACACACACACACACATGCCTACTCACATGGATGCACACTTACCTTGCTCTCTCTCTCTCTCTCAAATACACACACACACAACTTTGAAGCACAAAAATAATCAAACATAATTACTTTTAAACATAAACACTCTCAGGCCATACCCACACCAGCCTCCCCCCATGCTCATAACATAAACACAAATGCACACAAACTCACACACACATTCACAGACATGTACACGCACATACACAGACATACATTCATTCACACATGACATCCATATAACAGAGCAAAATGGGTATCACATGGATAAATTCACTTGCAGCACACATGCAGACAGACAACAGGTAAAGTAAAAAAGAATAAGTTTCAGGAGTATCATAAAGCTTAAATAGGCAGCTTTTGAGAGCTGTTCTAAAGGATAAAGTTGACCATGTATGATGGTGTGGGACTTGATTTCTGATTGAAGAAGCTGCAAAAAAAGTTACATTGTCTGTTGATTTTTGTTTTGATGTGCAAAAAAATGGGTACAATTACAGAGCGCTGTAAAACACTACACATAAGGCCTCATGTACTTGGAAAGACTTTTTTGAATGACCATTTTCCCCTCACAAACAGGAAGATAAACAAAATGCTGCATATTATAGTTATGATGTTTGGGGGTCTATTAGGAAGTGTGGTGGTCAATGGTAAAGTCTTTCTGGTTATGAACTCCGTACCAGAGTCTTTACAGCCACCTCAAACTGAGAAATGCAATGAAATGACAGCATGGAAGGAAATAGTTTAACATGGAAGAAAACTGAAGAGTCATTAAAGAAGGGTAAAACAAAACTTAACCCTTTCACTGCCATGTCATTAAAGAAGGGTAAAACAAAACTTAACCCTTTCACTGCTAAACTTGCATTTATGCAACAGCTAGGTTGAAGACTATGCCACTGAAGGCTGACCAGATCATGGGTCTGTTATCCATGAACCTACTGCTCTTTATGTTCGGTGGTAGGACAGGTCATATTTTCTACACATCACAAGAGGAATCCCCAGCTATTCTTAGACATCATATTTTCTGTGTTTATAGCACAAGGGAATTTTGCACTCTAAATTGACTGGCGGTGAAAGAGTTAAACAAGAACTCCAAAGGGTGTTCAGTATCTCCACAGGCTCTGACATGGAGGCTCAGTGCTTGACTGCAACCTAAGTAATTGTTCTTAACCTCTTTGTAAGCTCTGTTCTCTTGACACTGTCTCTTCATGTTCACTCCTTATTCGAGCTGGTGGCATGGGGTCTGTGACAGAGATGGTAACTGGTGAGAAATATTTAAAGTCTGTGAAGGAGGTATGGTGGGGTTTTGTTGTTGTTGTTGTTTTTGCTCTCAAGTACTTGACCCCAAGTATATAATAATACGATGGAAAGTCATTAATTTTTCATTCTGTAATTTCAGTGGTAAACCCCTTTTCCTTTGGGAAAGAAATCCTGTCAACTGCACTAGCTTGATATTTGCTCCATATTGAAGACTCAAGCAGTCTGCAACAACAACAAAAGTAAAATGAAGTATCGGTAGGTCACATCACAGAAGCAGTCCTACTGGACTATGTAACAGAGATTCAGCAATTTCAAATAATATTAATTGATTGGGCATTACCTCTTATATGTTTTGTTCTGACATTTTTGAAACCTTACATGTATTTGGAAATAACCTGACAATTCTTTGAAACTGAAACAAATATGATTTCGTGTGATCTGTTTACCACAGACACAATAAACGTTTTTGCTAAACTTTGTCTTGAAAGCATTCAGTCTCATACGAAACACCAGAGAGATTACCAGTCTATAATAATACGATGGAAAGTCATTAATTTTTCATTCTGTAATTTCAGTGGTAAACCCCTTTTCCTTTGGGAAAGAAATCCTGTCAACTGCACTAGCTTGATATTTGCTCCATATTGAAGACTCAAGCAGTCTGCAACATTCTTAAACTAAATGTTGTATAGGAATTTCTAAAGTATTCTCTATTGTTTGTGCAACCCTTTTTGCTGCTCTGTCAGCCATTTCATTTCCTTTGATGCCAGTGTGGGAGCGTACCCAGCAAAATTCTGTGTTTAAGCCTTTGGCTGACAGAATGTGTAACAAATAATATATTTCAAAAATAAGATCTGACCAGATATTTATATTAATTGATTCTAATGCATGTAACACTGATTTTGAGTCAACCAAGAAAACAACTTTGAATATAGCTACTGGGAGATTTATCAGATATTCCATTGCAAGCATTATAGCTACTAATTCAGCTGTAAATATAGATAGTTTACTTCCTAGATAAAATGATCTTTCAATTTTATGTGAAGCAATTACAAAAGGTGCACCTGTATTTTTGTTTTCAAGCACTGAGCCATCTGTTAACACATGAAGGTGGTTAGGATATTTTTCCATATAAACAGGTATTTGCATTTACTTTCCTAATGTTGATATTTTCATCTTTTTTTCTGATCACAATAGTTTATATCAAAGGCTGGTTTCTGTGTCTCCCATAGTGGTATGGGTGTGGAAATATAATCAGCTGCCACGTTTGTTTGTTTTTTGTTGTTGTTGTTTTTGTTTTTTAATTTTTATATATATTCACGAACTTTCAATTAGGTCAGAAGTGTATGTAGCTATTGTCATTTGAGATGAAATATTGCTGGCCCTTTTTGGAAAGTCTGTATCTGATCTATTTTCAACTCCTTTCCAATATAGTTATCACTTGTGCAAGCTCTTATCACAACTTTTATGTTGCAAGTTCTCGATATTCATCCAGTGGTAGAATTTCAGCTTCTCTGTATGTTTACCAGATTGAAGCATGATTTGGGACACCTAGTGCAAGTTTATACGCTTTACAATCTTAAGTTTTTAACTTTTTTTTTATTAAATATCTAGGGGCACTTAAGTACACTCCTTGACCATATGTAAGTTTTGATCTGATAAGTGCTGCAGACAGGTGTATCAAAGGTTTTACATCCATCCCCCAAAACTGTTTACTAATGTCAATAATGATCTTTAGGAGATTTAAACTTTTTCTTGCTTTTGTTAGTATGTAGTCAAAATGAACATTACAAGTCAGTTTTGTTGTGAATATCTAATTAAATTATTGTGTGTGTGCATGTGTGTGTGTGTGTGTGTGTGTGTGTGTGTGTGTATGTGTGTGTGTGTGTGTGTGTGTGTGTGTGTGCAAGTTGTCAGAATTCAACATATTCATTACCTTTGGTAGGACGGAAAGACGTAGCGCCCATAGTGCTTTTTCCCTTCTTCAAATCTTTGTCTTGTGGAGTCCATTGTCTCCATGCTAAGACGCTGTTCTATCATGATAATGGCCTCACAGACCACATTGATGTCATTGTTGATGAAGTGAATTTCCTCCACAGGACTCCCAGTGCCTCTCTGCTGCTCACTGAACAGCATCACAGCAGAAACCAGGGACAGGACACACAACTCCACAGGCATTCCAAAGATACCTGCAGTGGAGAGGATCCACTCTGAATGACACTTACGAGATCCCATCCCACACAGTCTCATCACATTTCTTTCTTGAAATTGTCCAGTACCAAGCTGAATTTCTTCTGTGACAAAATATACCACAAATGGTGGATGGCAAACGATTCCAGTAAAACAATATTTTCATAGCATTAGGCCACTAAACTATGTTTTCTGATGGACAAATGGCTAATCTATCATGACATGTGACTCTTCTATGTGACAGATGAAGCAAACATTTTTAGTTGGGGGTGTTAAGTCAGTGAAACAAGAGAAACCTGCACATCATGTAAGAGATGTTCTGTTTGTTTTGGGTTTTTTGGGGTTTTTTTTATTCCTTATCCATTTCTTATTCCTTATCACTGCACTGGAAGTGGGCATGGTCAACATTTAAATTAGGTCGCCAAGCTCATAACAAGTTACACTAATTTCCTTGGTTATTTCCTTCTTTTTTTTCCAATTTCACACAGTGAAAATGTCCAGAATGTGACCTCCAAATGCTAGTTATGTTAGTATTTACTTGCTATGGAATTCAATGTCTCCACAGCATGATAACAAAATTTCAAAAATAGGTCACAACAAACTCTAAAAATAGCTCACAGTGTCAGATGTTTATTGGTCATTAAATCTCACTGTCTCGTTATGCTGCTTACATATTTTAAGAAACATGTACATTCTTTCATCTCTCCTGAGCTACTTGTGGCCTGAAGTAAACAGAAATATAAGTAGAGATTTATCTATAAATTTAGGTGTCATTTGAAATAGCAAATAAGCCTCATATTTTTAGTTTTCCGCTTCCACGAGTTTATATTTTGGTATGAAACAAAATATTTCAGCCTATTCAAACATGACAATGTTAATTCTGGCATACTGTAATTTAATCTGAAACTATGAATGTAAGTATTATCAAGGTCAGCTGTGTAATTTTGCATAGGGCGCCAGACATTTGTCTAAACTGGTAATAAGCATTCACTAAACACTAAACACTTACACTCACTTCCATTCACAAATTCCAATCATCAAAACTCAAATCTCCATTGGAGAAGGGTCTGTGCTGAAGATTGTACAGGGTGGCTGCTGTAACTCGATGAGCATGCATGGTCCTGGTCAGACAGAAACTGTGATGAAGGAGTCGGCAACACCAGATGATGCTCAACCAGATGCTTTTACAGCATTTGTCCAGCTACAACTGTTGAGTCAGTCTCCAAACATCTTGAAAGCTGCTATTTGAATATGGAGGCCTTCCAATATGATTAAAAATTTGTGCTCATTAAATGTCTCTGTAATTCTCCATTGGGTTTCTTTTCCCAGGGCATATACAGGTTGACTCCATGACCCGCACAGCTAACTGTTCTGGATTCAAATGCTCCACTGCAGGCTGCATAATGTCCATTGCATCTTTCATCATTGCTGTTCAATGTGCATTTTCTGATAGTGTGGCCATTGTTGCTGGCATACCTGTCCACATTCTCTTGACATGCCTTTGCAGTGCTCCAACCATTCACTTTCAGTTTTATGTGTCTTGGTTTCAGTTCTGACACTGGTTTTGCACTAACATCACATGGCAGTATTAAGACATCTTTGAAGTCAGAGCAACTGGATGTACATTTGTGTAGGTGACAAGCAGGGGAGGCATTGTTCCAAGTCTGCCTAGTACCGATTGTTGAATCAGGGGTGTGAAATGTACAACTGCTTCCGTGTCTTCATGCTCATTCTGCATTAACAATACACTTGTCCCATGGAAGGAATCTCACTGTTGTCGAACTTCGGTTGTTGTAAATTTTGTCCACCACTCCAACTGTGAAAACATTTTGCATCAGTCTTGGCAGAACAACTACACAGTGTTTCAAATTTTTGACATACACTATTTGCAGTCTCTATTGAATTAGAAAACACATGCTTGTTTGTGATCCCAAGGCCATGGCTATGAAGCATTTCAATCAGTCCTTCCTTTCTTGTTTTACAATGAACTTAAGGCTTAAGTAGCTTGGGAGTGATGTCCGCCCTGCTGCACTGGATATGCAATGTTGCTTTTTATGATTTTTTGCATTTATATGCAATCATCTGTGATTTGCTGAAAACAGCTTGACACTGGAATGGAGTGGTTAATTTTTCAACAGAATCTGGACCACTGATTTTCATGATGATGAGCGCCTCTAGGGTGAAATGTTACAGAATTATCTTGACATTCATTTGGGTGAATCTGCCATTGAATGAACTATCTGACTACAACAGTTCACTTCTTATCAGCTCAGCATTTTTTGAAAGATGTGAGGCTTCTGAATCATAACTGCATGCTTTCTTGATAGTGTCACTGAGGTCTTTGTCAAACATAAGGACAGTTTTCTGTTTTGTAAAGTGGCAGTGAGGTCAGGAATAGCTGTGAGAAGTTTGTTTGATACATATTGAATGCACTTCAGTCTGTTCGATTCCTGATTGTGCCAGTCCATACATGTATATTTTACACAACTGAAGCTTAGTGTTAATCATGTTTTCATCATTCTCTCATGAGTTTATATTTGACAGTTTGTCAGCACATCTTTTCAGTTGAATGAGGCATTTCTTGTGGTACATATCTATTGCTATATGTCTCCTGAAGCAAGTTTAGCTGAAAGACTTCTGTCCTGAAGCTCTTCTGCAGTTTTTCACCTTGTAATCAAGTCCTAAAGTCAATGCTCCATGCAGTTTACCCTCATCACTGTTTCGAAAAATGCATAAATTTGCATGAGATTGACATCAAAAAGCTTCTTTTTTTTCACAGGACTAGCGCTGGATTGGGAATTCTTTTCTTTTTTGCTCTCAGTCTCCTTTAAGAGTTTGTCACTGCTTTCTTTTGTTCTACACCTCATCTGCCACTTAGCAAAATGTTGTTGAAACATTGCTTCATATCCATTCATCAAGTAAAGACAGATCAACAGGAATTGGGCAATGTCCTAATCTTTTAAAGTCAGCAAGGGTTTCAGTAACACAGGTGTAACCAGCACATTCTCGCTTGGCTGGGCAGATCAAAGTTTCTTGTGATGCTGTTCGACATAACTCACAAAGATCCTAGCTGATCTCCACCATGTCTTCAGTCATCAACTTGAGAGTGTGGTGGATCACAGCAACCACTTACTTGTCTGCACTGATGAGACATGACTGCCTCTGAGAACAAAACTAGACAGTTGTGGCGAGCTGACTTTTTCAGTTTCAGTTTCACATTGCTCAAAACCCTGCCCACTGCGAAGGCCTTCTCAGGGCTACATGCTCTTATCATAAACACCAGTATGAACAAATCAATTTAACCATACTTCCAGAAGAAATATGCAACCCTTAGGGTTGTCAATAGCTACCATTAAGTCTGTAAAATAATTACAGTTATTTTGTCTTGTACTCCTTAAGATTAAATCAAACAGTCTCTTACTTATTTCTTCCTTCCTTTCTATCTTTCTTCCTTTACCTATTTATGTGTGTATTTAATTATTGATTTATTCATTCATCCAGTCATTTTGTAAACCGTACAGTTAGTTACATATCATACTTTCATCTAAAAAATTAAACACTAACAATACCCCATTGCTGATTTACAACTTCATCAGCAAAAAAAAAAAAAAAAAAAAAAAAAAGGCCACAATAGCTTCATTTCAAAAATGTAACCAAAAGGGTTTGTCTTGTCTGCCTTGGGAGATGAGCCTCTGAAATCGGGAAGGTGCTGACAGCTGTGGGTCAGGCCTGGGTCATGCCACATCCCACATTTCTAAAATTCTATGGCATCCCATTCACATGTGAGTGGTGTAAATAGTCTTTGTAATTAAGTTTTGATTTATCTTTACGCTTGTCATAAGCCACTGTGGATGTGGATCCCTCGATTGGTATGTTGATTAGGGTTTATTGTACATACACGTTAATTCTGATGACTCTTACATGAAGTGCTGGGAACCCAACTATTTGCCTTTGTTAATGAATCATCCACAGCAATCTTGCATCTTTTGCTCCAGTGATAACTCATACCCATGTCCATCCCTAACCTCCCTCCTCCCACCGTTCCACTCTTTCCAAATACACATCCAAGGCCTTGTCCAGTCTTGACTAAATTTTATTTGTGTTTAATATTTCTTGCTGTATTGTTACTGTGTATACATGTCAAATGAGAGTTTATCAATGGGCTTGGAGCTTCATTTTGGGGGGAAGTGTGTGGGGTTGATTCTCTGTACCCCTTGATTACCTGAAGCTAATGGGTAGCACAAACAGAAACAGTTTGTGCTTTTTTTTTCTTTTCTTTTTTTATTATATACATTTTTAGCACTTCTTTCTTGTTTAATATTTGATGCACATATTCCTGTATTTGTCTGTCTTGGCACTTATTCATTGGTCTAATTTCAAGAAAGTCATCAATGATCAAACAGCACTTGTTAGCATCTGCTGTGCACAAAAATGGCAAACAAATTATGCAATAGATATCACTTCAATAATAATAATAATGGTACTTATATAGCGCTGAACCTTGTGCATAGACAAATCTAAGCGCTTTCGCACCAGGCATTCTCACACACGCATAACTCTAAAACTGGAGAAACTAAAGACAAGGAAGAGGCAGGGAAGGGAGGCTATTTTGGGAAGAGGTGGGTTTTAAGGCCAGACTTGAAAGAGCTGAGAGTGGAGACTTGACGAAGCGAAAGAGGAAGTTCATTCCAATTGCAAGGTCCAGAGACAGAGAAAGAACGGCAGCCAACGGTCATCAATAGTCATCATTGCTAAGTGGTTAGAGTTAGAAACTGCTAATGAGGAGGATGTATGTTCAAACCAATTCAGAGGCATCACTTTACTCAAAAACATTCAAGATTTACTGACAAAATGACACATATTCTTTTCTGATTGACATACCTGTGCTGATAAATGGAAAGGCTATGGATGTCAAGTGCAGCTTCTCTGCAAACTCCAGACAATTATAGAATGTCTGGGTTAATTCAAAGACACTCCTCTCTGTGTCAGTTTCAATGTAGATGGGGCCTACAGTGTGAATTACACATTTCAGGTGTCCCAACTTGCCATATGCCTTAGTCTTCACAACCTGTAAACAGAAGAAAGTAATTACAGTGTGACAATGCTTTTGTTCATGGAACAGCGCCATGTAAAGATGAAAATGGACTATAAAAAATGCAACAAACCCCCCCAAACTGCCATAAACAAAGTTATTGCGCATTAAGATTTATTAAGCAATATATCGGTGGAAAGATCTGGATTTGGACTAAAATGACTCAGAATATGAGGGACCTGATAAAATATTTAACATCTGGACTGATAAAACCATGTTCTTGTTGCTTATAGTCCAGCTGACCGCACAGGGCCATATCAGGACTGTCAAACCATACAAATGCTCAACCACATCAACACAAAACTGTCACATTTACAAAATAACACTAAGACAAACCCACAAAACACAGTTCATGACACAGCATCCCAACCATTTAGCTCCTTATGGCAAATAAAACTTGGCCATGCTGAGGACGCCAGCCATTCCGCTTAATTTATCATCCCCAGATTACAAAAATCATAAAAAAGGAAAAAAACAAAAAAACAACAACAATATTTCAAAGCCAAACAAAAAATACATAAAAAGGCCATACAGGCAAATAACACTGCAGAATAGGCAGTTAGTGCCCATCCCAGTGTTTACATCTCACCACCTAATCGCCAGAGCAAAACAGCACAGATAGTACATCATAGATTGAGGAAAAGAGAAAAAAGTGTCAAGGCTTGCTTGAAAAAAGAAAGAGGAATGGACTGGGATGGCAGAAAAAGGAGACAACAGTGAAGATAGAAAAAAGGCAGAAAAGAGGAAATTTCTAGCACTGATAAAACCTAGAAAATCTGTTGATACATAAAAAGAAACAATATTTTACCCAGAATCCAACCTATCAGTCTCCTGCAGACACTTCATCAGGCGAAATTAATGCTGTGTCTTACATCTGGAATCAGGACTATAGTCTGTTGAGTGACAAACAGTAATACTTAGCCTGGCGGTGGGTTGGCAAATTTCTCCATTGTGATTTTCTTGAGTGTTTCTTTATAAGAAATCATGATTAACCTGTCTATTAAGTTTATATTAAAGTATAAACTGAGGAGGTGGGTAAATATGGATCATGTTTCCTTTTTCTTTGGGCCCTGTAACTGACTTCTGGGTGTATATGTGCTTGAAATGGCACAACATCCACAAATCTCATTACATAATTTCTTTATGTCAACAGAAAGGACTTTGAGTGGGCTATTTCACAGATCATATTAAAATTGGATTGGTTTGTTAATAATTTGTCATTTGATCAAATACTTCCGCTGTCCTGAAAATGCTCAAACACCAGCAACCTGGTTACTGTATGAAGGATTTCTTTATGAGAATGCTGTGACTGCTGACATAATAAGGCACTGTATTACAACCCATTTGTATTATATAATTCTTTTTATGTAGTATTGCATTCAGTCAGCCTAACTGACATGTCACATGACTTAGGGCCCAGCTGACAACACTGTGAATGAAACTCATGTTTTTTCTTTTCTTTTTCCAATGCATTTCTGTGACAGAAATCACATTGTATCAATCATTTGTGGTCTGAATGCAAGGAAAGCATATATATAGGTTGCCTTTCCTTCTTTAAACTATATACCGTAAATAAAGTCAGGTGGTACACCCAAATGAAACACCAAAATACCCACTTAAATGAACTTAAACTCATTTTCTTTCTGTGAAACATTCGAGTCAAAAGCATGCATAGTGACTGAACAAAGCAAGGCTCACCGCTGCCATGGTGAAGAGATTAGCACTGCAGACATACATTTGGGTGGATACAGTTTTGATTACAAGCAGAGGTGGGTTTTTTCAGCCTGTGTGTGTTGTGGGCTGAAATGGGAAGCTAGGGACCACACAGTCGAGTATCATCCACTTCATAAATGCATCTTTGGTTGTGCTACATAAATTTCCTGACCAACACTGCAAATGTCTGCATCTCAGGGCCTGGTAAATGCCGGAATATCTTTATGAAAGAAAGCATAGAGTACAGTCTTGTCACATAGTCCCAAACCTAAAATGGATCTCCATAGCAGCATTGTCATCCTCCTCCTCCCCTTTTACCATCAATATACAAAAAAATGTGCCAAATTCTGTGGCCTTTCATGCCTTGCTCTCATGGTAACCTCAGTTTAGATTCCCCTCTACCTCCATGCTTGGTGTGAGTACTGTCAAGGTCTTCCATGTCAACAGATTCACTGGAGGGACATGGTGGCAGTCTCCAATCTGTATAGGATGCTCACTCAATCTGGCTCTGCCACATAATGATTATTGTCTTCAGAAGGGAGCTTAGTAGATGGTGTCCTAAGTATATTAAATCAGAACAGGCACTACTGACCACCAAAGAGACTCATAGAGACTCAGTGCAGGGTCTCCACTGGTGTGTGGCTTCCTGATGACATAACATCAATAGGTTCCCTCTGAACTGTTGACACTGGGGCTGCGACGGACAAATCAGGTGTGGCTGTGTATAGGGACTCAGAATGAGCGGTGTGGGAGTAATGCCACTGAAATGACACAGATGATGGGGCAGCACAAAGAAAAGAAAAAAAAGCAAGGCTCAGATTAAAAAATGTTATGAAATTTACTATGTTAAAAAAACAACAACAATTTTTAAAGATTACATGAAGAAGTTTCCAAAGAGGCTATGTTTTGTTTCAAAAAGAATGGAACCCAGGTTCTAAAGACCAGAGCTGTCAAATGGTGAAATGTGCAGTGAACATTGTTGAAGACTCAAGGAGGAAGCTGCTCTATATTAGGGAACAGGAGTGATAGTCCAAGCACAGGGCAGAGATCCAGTGACAAGGGAAAAACACTACCACAAAATATTTTGGAAGGTACTTCTGAGGTGTGTGAATAAACATGAAAGAATAGACCAATTATTTACAGATCAAAAGGAACCCCACAGGGTTGCTTTTAACCATGTTGCAAGTTCATGGGGAAAAAAAGTATCATAGACAAAGACTAAGTAACTAAGTAGAGTGTGTATCAATGATGTGTGACTCTTATCACGCATGCAAGAGAAATACCCAGTTTTACAGTCCCAACCACATGACTCAGCAGCTGAAACAAAACTGCACATTTCGGGAGCAAAATAAATTTCGGAGCTCCAAATCTATGGAGTGAGTAACTACACTCATCAGACCTACACACAGACCGAATCACTGAAAGTGCTTTTGTTGCTGCTGTGTCAGAGGACAGAAGGGTGGAAGAAGCAGCCCTCACTCTCTGTTGTCTCATCATTCAGGGTAACAGAGAAGCTCCAGCGAGTCTGTCACCACCAACAATGGTGTCTAATTTGACTGAAGAACAAAGACTCCTGATTCTGTAAAAGAGTTTTTGGAAAGTGTTCTGGCTAGAATGAAAAGATATGTGTTATGCTGTACCAGACAGAAAGTGAAAATGTGAAAGTACATCGTTCTGGGCACTGCAATCCACCATTGAACAGGAAACTCTTGTCAACATTTTGAATAACCTTAGCCACTCCATATCTCACAGTTGTGTCCTTTAACTTGAAACTGCAGTCTGCTACATGGATTCCAAAGTAGCAGCTTGCTGCCAGAAACCATTTCTCCAGATATTGTGATATTTTCATTCCTGCTGAGACAATGCTGATTTACAGGGGACAGATCAGGACCTGGCACAAAACATTCAACACATGGAATTGCCATTCTAGAAGTGACAAGAAACTCTGGGAACCAGGCCCAGACACCAATACTCAGTGACACACAGCCTTCATCCACACACCCACCTAGTCTTCCATATCAACTTCCAAACCTCTAACCATGTTTCACAGACAATAAGGTGGAGCCTGTATTCAACACTTAACACTGTTGACAAATGTGTGGATTTTCTGTAGCATCTTTCTGGTCATTCTCCAAGTCTCTGAACTGTAAAGAAGGATGGATTTCACGTTGGAGTTGAAGATGCGCATTTTTGTTGTGATTTCTTTGGAGGAACAGATGTTCTTGAGTGTGATGATGGCTGCTCTAACTTTGCCTACTCTGGAAGTGACATCCTTGTCAGTGCCGCCCTCTTTATCAACAATGCTGCCGAGATTGCTGAAGGAGTTAACTTCATGTATCAGCTCACCAATTGCAGTGACTGGGTTGTTGGCACATGTGTTGATGTGCTGATCTTCATCAGGTTGGTTTTCTTAAAAAGAGCTAAAATGATCTTATTTAACGCCCACTGGCATGTTTGTGTGAAAACTTTTCCAAAAGTCTGAAATTACTCCAGGGGATGTAGACACGCAGAAAACAGAAAGTCCATGCCCCATTTGGGAGATGAGTAAAGCACAGTTTGATATCAATCATTCTGACATTGCAAAAAATGAAAATCCAAATACCATGGCAACAGAAGTCTGATTACACCTTCAGAATAGATAACGTGATCACTTACATATTTACACACATGGCTCACTCCTTGACAATGGCCAAGCAGGCTCAGCATTCGTCATACCAAAACTGAAAACTGAACTATCATACTATATAAATATATTGGTAAAAATCGATCAATATTCACAGCTGAACTTATTACTGTTCTTATGGCTTTAAATCATATTCTTGATCTTCCAGTTTGCCTTCTTATTATTATTCTTATTTTGTACTGAATCAAAATCTGCACTTTTTGCTTTAAACTCATCAAATTGAAAGAACAAGTCCAAAATAACAATATTATGATTAGTATCATTATTATCATTATTATGCCTAATCTTGAAAATAAGCCCTAGGTGTTTAAAAAGAGAACACATATGTAAATATCAAAAAGGAAAAACTGAACACAAGATACCAAACATCACTGAAAACTATTCATCCACCCCACCCCCAAGAAGTACACGTGCACACGCACACACACACACAAGTTATAGCACACAATCATAAATAGTACACAATCAAAAATACTACCAACAAATTCTGAAACTATCCACAATAGAAATCGGTCACATTGTACATCTTCTGAGTTTGAAAGGAACACATTGTCATGAATGTTATGTATGTCATGCGCCTGTTGTTGTTGTTTTCAACAAAGGAAGCTTAAATTTACCTCCCCTAAAACAGTCATTCTGAGGCTAACCAGATGGAAAGTTGTTTTGCCATAAAGCATTAAACAACATTTGTTCAGCACTGAGAATGCTGAAATAACTGTAAACCATCTATGCTGCTGTGAGCAAGGTAAATGTAATATTCTAATCAACATTTTATTCATTATTTGCAGTCAAGCGATGGAATTTCCCAGGATGAATTAACTGAACGAAGCTTGTGCTGTTGCTTATGTAAAATTGCATAGTATCATTTTAATTGAATTATGGCATAACCTTTTACAGGACCCTGCAAGGAATCTCAGGCCCTGAAGGGTTTATTGCCGGTTCAATTTTTACGTGCATAATTTCTAAACTTAATGTTAAACTTTTCTTCTTTTTTTTTCACTTGAGTCTGTATTTCACTACCATGATCTGACATTAGATCTGTTAAACAAAACATATATCATAAAGTTACCTACTGTTGTGAATAATTTTGTTTCTTCTGTCCTGATTGTGATTGTTACAATTTGAATGTGATGAAGGTGCAGTAAGGTCCAGAGTATTTTTTGTTATTGAAGCTAATTAACAATGAATCAGTAGACAGTTGTGGGAGTTTTGTATGTTGTGGAAACGCGAGTGAGAGTGCTCCTGTGATACTATCACTTAATGAGATGAATTTATGCATCAGACGGTTTCCTTGGATCGGGTGCAAGGTTTCGGATCGATCTACCACCTAGATGGAGAACGCTGTGTCATCAGAGACTTGTGTGCCACCAAACAACCCGGACCACAGCGAGATGGGATCTACGGTGACCCTGTCATGACTTTCCTTCTATCGGAGGCTCTTATCAGTGACATCCAGTATCAACCACTCTTGTTTTTTCACAACAGGCTCCCTGTCTGCTGATTTTTTGGGGGTGGGAGTGTGTGGGCAGGGGACATTTTTTACGGGACCTGCACCCATTTTTTAAAGAATGTTAACTTGATAATCATAATAATAATGATAATAATAATAGTTATAGTAATAATAATAATAGAAGTTGAGTGAGGGTTTTTTTCTTCAATAAGAATTGAGACTCTGTCTTTTCCCCCACCACACACACACATACCCACACAATGCACACAAACACACATACCATTCTTCCCCACTGCCCCCCCAACCCCTCTTTTTTTTTCTTCTTTTTTTTGTGTGTGTGTGTTGTTGTTGTTGTTGGTCTAATATCACTTAAAGTGGAAAGACGTTAAACTGAAGACTACGATTACTACTCAAGTGACTGCATATGAGGCTACTACACCCCACTTCATGTCAATTCTGACCAGATACACGTTTTCTATGAGCAAGGCATTCCAGGGTGGACAAGTTGAGAGTCATTCACTGGAACAAATCTGGCTAATGTGCGGGAGTAGTCAACAGTTGACTGTATAAAACCTGTACTTCATACTGTCACAGTGTAACCATGAAACACATTCTGCAGATGTCACTGGATGCAACCAGCCAACTGGGTCAGGAGTATGCCCTTGTCACACTAGACCTTGCAGTTGCAAAAAAAGTACTGATGACTATTTAATCCCAAAAGGATAATGTGCATCTTGGTGTGTTTCACTTGTTCTTTCCTTGGTATTCTTGGAAAACTCATGAGAGAAACAGGTTTTAGAGACATTGTTCAGTCAAGCATCTGCGCTGCAGGCTCTTCAGAAGCTGTTGTGGCTGGGAAACACAACCATGCCATCAGTACCTACATCAGTGTTTGAAGCTCTAGAGAGAATTCTTCCTGAACATTTCTCAAACTTGCACTAGGTGCAATGTAACTCTTTGGGGACACAAGTGGGCATCTTGAAGCCCCCCAAAAATGGAATCTAAAAAAAAACAAAAAACCACAGAGGGCCAATAAACCAACTCTGCTAAAAGTATGCAAAGTACAAGAAAGGATCTTGATGGCAAAAAAGGAAAGACAGCACAGTTTGGCAGTGCACATGAGCAAGTCAGTGATCCTTTCTATAACTCAAGACAGATGACAGGGGTAAAATTTTGCAATGAACTCAAAACTGTCGCAATTTAAGTGACGTAAAATATGTACAAAGTCAACACAGTATCGCATGACATTAGCTAAAATATACATGTTTAAGACAAAGTGACAAAAATATATAAATCAACACAGGCACCATCACAGTCTCAAATCTCAAAGGCTCAAATCACAGCAAAAGAAAGCACATCACATTCACCATAGTCAAAAATAAGCACCAAGGAACCAGGCATCACAAAAAAAAACAAAAAACAACCACCCAAAATCATCACAAATGTATACAAATCAACACAAAGAGCACATCCAGCAATAAAATCACAGCAAGCATATGCAGATGGAAAAAGTTTCATTGAGAAAAGTACAGTTTGAAAAGATATGTTTTGAGTGCTCTCTTGAATGTGGATGTTGGGATTGTAACGGAGGCGTGAGGGCAGTGAATTCCACTGTTAAGGTGAAATAAAAGAAAAGGAATGTTGTCTGGATGGTGAATAGACACAGTAGATCCAAAAGATAGACAGGACAAGAATCAGTGAAGAAACTGTGACAGAGGACTGAGAGTCTGTATTGTGTTCGTGTTTGAATGGGGAGTCAGTGAAGGGAAGTGAGGAGGGGAGTGATGTGTTGACGTTTCAGTTTATCAACACAATGTTTGTGGCAGACAGCAAGAAGAGCATTTCCATAATCTAATCTAGATCGAACAAAAGAACTAACCAAAGTCTTTGTGATTTCTGTGGTTAGGTATTGGCAAATGGAGCTGATCTGACGGAGTGCTGCATACGCTGACCTACAAATGTTGATATGTACGTCAAGTGTCATGTCATCTGAAAGCATGTACCCTAAATTGTATACAGATGCTGAGAAAGGCATGTCCAAGGTTCCTACCAGGATAGATGAGGGCTTAAGCAAGTCAGAAAATGAGTGCTTTGAGTGAATGAGAAGTGCCTCTGTTTTATTATCATTTAGTTTGAGTTTGTAATTTGTCATCCATGATTTGATATCTGTGATGCATGACTATAAAGTCTGTATGGTTTAACATATTTCTGTAGGGTGACATTGTCACAAACCTAAAATGGGTAAGGAGGAACGATGGCCAAGCACTACCATGGGATTCAAACAAAATAAACACTTCGAGACAGAACAAAAAAAAAAGAAACTTTATTTAACAATAAACAATACCAGACAATAACCTAACTTAAGCTACAAACATAAAAGACAGAAAATATAAAAGAAAGAAGACAAAGAAAACGAAATATTAGGAAAACAGAAAAGTGAGGAAAAGGACAGAACTCACTTCGGAAACATCCTGTCACCACCAGAGCCCAGCATGCACTACTGTAAAACGTTCATTCATGCACATTCTCACCTCCCTAAAACTCGCAATTACCAACTACACGTGCATCACAGACGCCACACCTAACAGAAACACCACACACATCATGTACAAGGCAAACATATCCAGTTACTCTTGTGACAATGCCCCCTTTTTGAAAAGATTAAATGCAAATTTAATCTGCTGATCATTATAACACTTATATTCAAAGATGTGTGATAAAGTAGAATCATGTCAAGAAATCCATAAGTATTCTATAATCCAATCAGAGACTAATAAATTCAATGAAAGAAAAAGTGAATCAAGTGCACTCAAAAGTCACAATAAACAATGCCAGCCTACATCTTGCAACATTCACTCATGCATACATACAGTATCAATCTGTCACATAGCCATGCAAGATTAATTATCTTGTATGAGTGTTCTACATCAGCAAACTACTCACTAAAAACAGACTTAAACCCTTACTTTCAGAACTTAAACAGTCTCCAGCACTGCATTTTCACAGTGGCTAAATGTTGACCCTATGGCCATGTATACAAGTTTACCAGAACACTCATCAACAAGATCTCAGATGATTTATACAGCTAACATCCTGACTCAAGTCCATCACTGATTTAGTTTAGTCACGACAAAGCATTGGACAGAACTCTGGCCAAATCAGGTACAAATACGACCTCATAGTCAAACTCTTGGAGCTCCAGGCTCCACCTCAACAGCCTTTCTTTTTGTGTGCTTGACCTAACTGAACCACATCTCCTGCCAAAAAGTGAGAGAGGACCAATAGCAACCTTTAATGGTATACCCACAACTGGAGTCTGCACCTAATGTACTGGCCGTACCTTCTTTTTGTATATATTTTGACAAATTGGACATGACTGACAATATCCTTTAACTGTGAAAATGCCTGGCCAATAGAAGTGCTCTAGATTTTTTTGTTTTATTTTGTTTTTGTGATGACACCCTGATGACAGCTAAGTGGAATGTCATGATCTATTTCTAACTGTTTCCCTGAAACAATGAGGAAGAATTATCTGCGTTTTTCTCCTGTCTAAGCCTTTAGCTGGTCTTTATTTTCAATAGGGGGATTCATTCACCTCACAGAAAATGACTTGGCCTCTGTTAATATCAGAAGCAGCAATCACTTTCTGGTGGACAGTATCTAAAGTGACATCCTTCTGTTGTTCGAGAACCAATGTGTTTTTGTCTCCAAGGCGAGTAGTAATTACAGCAGGAATTTTCAAGTGGTCAGACTTTTTTTTCTTCTTAGCCAGTTGAGCTCTGGTCTGCACCAATGCAAGCATCGCATTGGTACCCTCCACTTTAGAGTCCACATGCAGATCTGTCACAGTCCCAACAATTACATCCCACAGTGGGTCAGGTAGTGTCAGTATCCCACTGATATCAGAGGAGAGGTTGGCTTCCACCTCTTTTGCTCTAACCATGCTTCCACCAGCAAGCAAAAGAGTTCTTGATTTCCCAATGAAGAATTCTCTTGGTAGGAGTGACTCATGGACAATAAGAGTATTACAATCTGTGTCACAAATGAACTTGGCCTCTTTATTACCAACTGTACCATTTATAGACCTGGGTGTTGAAGAAGCAAGGCAGCAGCCCACTTTGCAGCTCGAAGACGGACTACTTGTAGATGATGCTTCTGAGTTTGTAGGTTTAGAACCTGAGGATGATGGTCTTGCTCTGGGGCACTTCTTCCTCAAGTGTTCAGTCAAGCCACAAATGTAACAGCAAAGTTCCTTGAGGTTATTTTGCTAGTAATCTACCGTCTGCAGGCTGTACACTTGCTGCTTGCATTGTAGAGCTTGGGTGGAATGGACTTCTGGGTTTATGAGCGTCTATAAAGTTGTCTGCTAGTGTTACAAGCTCTTCCGCAATCTTTGGCTTCCACTGTCACAGGAAAGTTGTCATATCAACTGGGGCATTCTCCATTATCTGCTCTCTGAGAAATAAATCAGACAACTTTTCAAAATTCTTGACTTCTTCCATGTCAAGCCATTGTTGAAAAAATGTTCGTGTACGAGTGTGGTACTGTCTTAAAGTCTCATCTGGTCCACGACGAGCTCCATGAAATTTAGCTCTGTATGTCTCAGCTGTCAGTTCATACTGTTTGAAGACAGCTGCCTTCACGTGTCCAACGTGTCCATAAAAATATGTAAATCAACACAGGCACCATCAGTCTCAAATCTCAAAGGCTCAAATCACAGCAAAGAAAGCATGTCACATTCACCATAGTCAAAAATAAGCA
Organism: Babylonia areolata; assembly: GCF_041734735.1. Taxonomy (NCBI): domain Eukaryota; kingdom Metazoa; phylum Mollusca; class Gastropoda; order Neogastropoda; family Buccinidae; genus Babylonia; species Babylonia areolata. The sequence goes on from NC_134877.1 coordinate 9,393,221, forward strand.
CCACGGAACCAGGCATCACAAAAAAACACCAAAATCATCACAAATGTACACACAGAGCACATCCAGCAACAGACAGCTGTAGACAACTGAAATACAGCTTCACGTGCTTTGCCACTCAGTAAAGGGATGAGACATGCAGCCCATGTACTAAGATCCCATTTGTAAATGGTGAACAGTCTCTCTACAGTTGTAAAATAGGCAGCCATGTTGTCACCTTCATTGAACTCATATTGAATAACTGGACCTTTGTAAATGACACCAACTTCTGGCACTTCACTCTGGCTTTGTTGACTTAATTCAGCTTGGAGGCATAACTGTTCCAGTTCAATCTTCTTCACGCTCTCATTCTGAGTCTTCAGCAGCATGCATTTGGGCATCTTTTTCTGCTTCAACAGTGCAAATTCGTACAATTCTCTCTACCTAAGCTGTCTGAATTTTTGCCTGCCCCTCTGCCACACACTCCTCCCTTTCTTGCTTTTGCCATTTCAGAAACTCTTCTTTCGTTAGACCAAATTTTAAGGCTAACTCAAGAGATGACATGCTAATATCAGCTTAAAGCAAATGTACTACTGAAGCAATAGCACTTAAATTATCTAGACAATGAACAAGAATAGTTTTTACTGTTCTTCCTGTGTCACTCACAAGATGAAATAGTCCCAAGAAATCAATTCATCAAAAAATACTCTGGTTTAGAGACCAAATAAATATTTTTGAGATTCAGAAGCCGACAGTAAATGAAGACAAAAAGGGCATAAGAAATTTTGTATTGCTATGTGTCTTTCAACATTAAACAGTTATTATTTGAAATTCAATAAAACACAAAATGTTATTCAATCTGACAAACTGTAAACATTTTACAATTGTCACTTGACAAAGCAAAGCTTTTCTTTTTTTCAGTAATTCAAATTGTTCTAAGACTTCATTTTCTTAAAGGGGAACAGGGGAGAAGGGTACTCTCAACACTTGTAAGTCACCTGCATGAAGGAAGTGAGGAGAGTATTTATAAATTCTCCACACAGTCCATCGAGACCAGCTGCTTTACAATTTTTGAGAGATTTCACAGCCTCCTCAACTCCCTTCTCTGGAAAAGCACTATCTAATGAATTACAAGCTATGTTTTAATCAGGCAAAAGATTACCATTAACAGCATCATAAAAATCACTGAACTCATTATTACTATGTTCACTATTGAAAACCTCTTAGAAATTATTAAACTATTCTGTCTGTTCATTAGACGTCAAAACAGACTTGACAATAGGCCTACTCCAAAACGTTTTGGGCTCTTTACCAGTGCTCTCAGTGTATCTAAAATGGATTTACTGTGTTCAAACCTTTTATCACTTAGCAAACCTTCATATTGTTTCCTTAAATCTGTACATGCTCTCTGAGCAGGATCCCCCTTTCCTTACAATTATAATCATAAGCATGTATTTTATGTGTGACGGGGTGGTAAGGTGGTGTTAGAGAAGGTGAAGACAGGTAGAAGGTGTTTGCAGAAGAGAGCTGCAGCCAGGCAAGGTAGACTCGGGAAGGCGGTGCGCCGGTTTTTCTTCTTTTATTCTCTCATTCTTCCAGACCAGGAGAGTTCTCTATTTGTCTGGCACTCGCTCACTCCTTATATTCTGTTCCCCCGAACCGCAAAGCCAGCGCCGTGAAGCGACTCACGAAACCGGCCCTCCGTGAGCCTTGAGGGGCCAAGCTTGTGTTTGTTTGATCAAATTTAGCGGCTTCTGACTTTCTTTCACTTTCACTGCGTTGACGGCCACAATCATCAATTTGATTTTTACGCCATTATTGTTGGGTTGTGATGAAAGAAAAACAAGCTACAGAAAGTGACAGACCTATTAGTGAGGATGAAAACTTAGTCCTACTCTAAGCGGGTTCTCCGGCAGGCTACTATCACTTCACTTTTCGCCCTTCCGAGCTAGCCGGTCCCTTGCTGATCTAAGACAGCAGGGCCCCAAAAATAAATTTAAAAAAAACACAAAAATATTAGGGTAAGAGAGGGGGATGGGGGGGGAAGAGGAGGGGGGGAGGGGTAGGGGACCTATTATCTAATTAACTACTGATTGGGGGGCACCCTAGACTTAAAGGTGTCCAAGGTGTCTGCTGCTATAGCTGTTTCAGGCAGGTTGTTCCAGTCACGTATCGTTCTGGGGAAGAAGGAATATTGCCTGTACTGGGTTTTACACCAGATCTGGTTGAGCTGGCGAGAATGTTTCCTTCTTTGTCTGAGTGGGGCTGGCACGATGCAGGTTTTGTCAACGATCGCCTCTTCGTCCATTATTTTCCGTAGCATGGCAAGCCTAGCTACCTTCCGTCTGTGCTGCAGAGTCGGCCATTGCAGTCTGTCGATCATTGCGGTGACACTAGATGTGTTGTGGTACCGGTTAACCACAAACCGTGCTGCTTGTCTCTGGACAGCTTCGATCTTCTTGATGTTGTCTTGGGTATGCGGGTCCCATACGGTGCATGCGTACTCCATGACTGGTCTGACGAAAGTCTTATACGCTGTTTCTTTGAGGCGCACTGCTGGGATCTTCAGGTTTCTTCTGAGGAGGCCGAGGGTCTTATTGGCTTTTGCACAAATGGTGTTGATGTGCAGGTCCCAGCTGAGATCACTTGTGATGGTATACGCCTAGGTATTTTGAGGTAGAAACAGTTTCTAGGATATGGTTGTGGAGGGTATAGTCGGATTTTGCAGGGCAGGATGATTTTGTGACTGGGAGAATAGTACATTTTCCAGGATGGAAAGCCATGTCCCAGCTGTGCTCCCATGCTTCTAGCTTCTTGAGGTCTTCCTGAAGTACGTTTTGATCAGTTTTGGAGGCCTTTTAACGGTAGACAGCGGTGTCATCAGCAAACATACGTGTCAGTGAGGAGAGTTCTTCTGGCAAGTCATTGATGTACGCCAAAAGTAGCGCTGGCCCTAAAACAGAGCCTTGTGGGACCCCAGACTTCACACTGACCCGGCTGGAAGCTGCGCCCTCCACTACCACCGATTGTTGCCGGTCTTTCAAAAAAGCTCCTATCCATTTGTTGATCTTTCCTTGGACGCCGTAATGTTTCAGTTTGTGGATGAGGAGGCTGTGGTTTACTTTATCGAAGGCCTTCGCAAAGTCCATAATGATGACGTCCGCCTGATTTCCTTTCTCTACGGTACCAAACAGTTCTTCTGTAAAATTGAGTAGTTGTGTCTCGCAGGACCGAAACTTGCGAAAGCCATGTTGTTCTTGACATAAGATTTTGTTGGATTCTAGGTGAGACATGAGAGCACTGACGATGACATGTTCCAGAATTTTGCTGGGGATAGAGGTCAGAGAGACTGGGCAGTAGTTAGCTGGGTTGTAGTGTTCTCCTTTCTTGTATATTGGTGCAACGTTTGCATATCTCCAGTCAGAAGGGACATAACCAGTGTCAAGAGAGGACTGATAGATCATTGTAAGGACTGGAGATATTTCAGGGGCAAGGTTTTTCAGGATGAGAGGACTGATCTTGTCCTTTCGGCTCGGGGAACTAACATAGACATATTATATATCACACAAAACTACAAGAGACGAGCATTTTCTTAAGCTAAACCATTTTCTACAAAAATAATGTAGTTAAAAACTGTAAACAAAAAGAGTTACTGAATGAACGAGCTTTTAACGAGTTCATGTATCATTTTTGTGCATTACAACAATTAAAACGTCGCGATATGTAATATAATTGCAACAGTTAAGTAACTGAAAATCCTGAATTTCCAACTATATAAAAATCATCTATAGAATCTGCTTCTAGAGTAAAGATTTTTTATATCAAAATTCAAGAGAAAACTCAACGGACAGCTCCCGTGTCGGCACCGCTTGGGGTGCTTTTGGCACTTGTGATCGACAATGAAATATTTCGTTTAAACCAACTATAACACAACTATACATGTATGTATGATACGAATCAGACTGATAACAGAAATGCAAACATCTGCAAGACACGCTATAAAAATGTCTAGGTATTGTAAAAACGTATTTTGCTCAAATCGGCACTGACGAATTCCAATGGCTTGAAGAAGAGATAGTTTTGTGGGGCCGAAATACTGTCAGACATTTCGTACTATCGCATGCCTATCACTTAGGTGTACACGGAAAGCGATACACGAGAAAAAAACTTAATCATTTACATGTCAATGCACAATCTAAATTCCACGGCAACTATATCGATTTATAGAAAACAAGGTATTTTATATGTTTCAACTGAGTGGATTTCGAAGATCGCGCCAAAATTCATTCACATAAATATTAGTTTAAAAGAGTTATAGGCTACCTGGCCAAATGATATCATTACAGTTGAGAAGTATGATCTTTCTGAAGTCCAATAACATAAAAACTATAATCTCATCTATAAGGAAGTGTTTATAATTTAACAAATTGATGAAATCATCATACGGTTCCCTGTAAAGGGAGATAACTTGTGACCGATTTACAACTTCCTTGGTAACCTTCGGCGAGTCACAAAAGTCGTCTGCTAAGCTGGCCCAACGAAGATTGTAGCCAACCCGGCTACATATGAAATTCTTGCAATATTTTCCCTACTTCACATCTTTTTTTCGCACATTCCCTGTCAAACCATGGGTTCTGTCAGACATTACCTGGCGTAAAGGTTTTTAACATATACATTATATATACTAAGTGCTGCATCTATATCAGTATCTACTAAAGCAGCAGCTTCATGAATTACTGTTTGTATATTACTGTGTAGTATATTCATCTTGTAGTTAACTGTTCCAGACACACTTAATAAAAGTTGTTTTCATTTGTCCCCTTTTTGACCTGCTTTACTTCTGCTGCATTTGGCACATTAACAGTCATCTCAACAGGCATGTGTTTTGAGTTATCTTTTTTTTCTTTATTCTAATTGTATTGAGAAGTGTGTGACCGGTGTTAAGAGTTGGATGGTTTTTGTGTATTGTGATATCAGGAGTAATTTCTCAGTATTGTGGTAGGGTTTTTAAGCATTGTGATTATTATATTGCACTATTCAGGCTTTTTCATGTGATATGTATGATGAGTTGGTATAGTCTGTGATGATTGTGTGTGTGTGTGTGTGTGTGTGTGTGTGTGTGTGTCTGTGTGTGTATGTATGTGTGTGTGTGAGAGAGAGAGAGAGAGAGAGAGAGAGAGAGAGAGAGAGTTTTTGGTGGGTTTTTTTTTTTTTTTTTTTTTTTTTAGTGTCTGAATACATGTTTTTAATGTCGGTATTGACACAGTACAGCGTAATTGAGCATGTTTTACATAGAAAGGCACTTGAAAAATTAAATATTCATTACTATCATAAATGTGAGCCCATAACATATTTACATTCTAACATGATGTAATTATTGAATTTCGAAACAATAGATGATGACATTCTTCAACGATCTTCATCATGATTTTGGAATCTCCGGCACAACCCTTGGTTGGTTCAAATCTTATCTTTCCAATCACACTCAAATGATGTTGATCTCCAGTTCTCATTCTGAATCCAGACCTCTTACTGTTAAATATGGTGTTCCCCAAGTTTCAGTTCTTGGTGCAACGATCTTCATCATGGTTTTTGAATCTCCGGCACAACCCTTGGTTGGTTCAAATCTTATCTTTCCAATCACACTCAAATGATGTTGATCTCCGGTTCTCATTCTGAATCCAGACCTCTTAGTGTTAAATATGGTGTTCCCCAAGTTTCATTTCTTGGTGCAATATTATTTAGTCTGTAGACTCGATCACAGCCTGACATCATAAGCCAACATCGATGTGATTTTCACAAGTTCACAGATGACAATCAAGTCACAAAAGCTTCTTCCCATAGTTCTTTTGCTGTCCTTCATGAAAAATATTGAGAAATGCATTGTTCAAGTGAAGGAACAGATACTGACTAACAAGCTTAGACATAGTGCCATCAAGACAGTCTGTGCTTAGTCACATTTCAAACCATACTTTAATTGTCTATAATGTTGATGTCAGCTTTCAAATTCCTGTCAGAAACCTGGGTGCATATTTTAATTCAGCCCTGTCCATGCATGACCATGTCAGTAATTCATGTAAAACCTCAAACTTTTAACTGAGAAAAGTCTGTACCATTCAACAGTATCTGACTGTTGAAGCAACCGCTCAGCTTGTCTGTTCCTTATTCCTAAAAATCACATTGACTACTGCAGTATACTACTTGCTGGCTTCCCTCCTAATTTGATATCAACCCTTTATATGATTTTATTGACATAAGTTTACATTTGGGCCAACAGCAAAGTGAGAGCTGTATTATCAATGGTTTCTCCAGTCAATGGGAAACCATTTACAGCTTAGTCTTTTTTGTGAAGGGCTATGACTCTCAAACTAGGAGGTAAAATTGCACTGGCTCTTAGTGATGCAGCCTGGGGTGGGGGGTTGGGGGGGGGGGGGTTAGTTGGCCTTTGGGAACCATCCCAATGCCGACTGTCCTAAAACCCTCTTGGCCGAGAGAGTGGGGATGTAACCTGGGCAAGACACTCTCCACTATAATCAAATTCTAGCCCAAATAGTCGGAACAGCAGTTGCCTCCTCTGCTGTTCTGATGGTAATAGTCGGACACAACTGACTATCATATATATATGATTTTGAATAATGCTGCAATAGTAATTTTCCGGTCAAAAACAGATCATGTTACCCCTCTCTTATGGTTACCCTTCTGGTACATAATTCAGTATGAAACTGGCAGACTGGCTTTGCACCACTTCAAAGGATCTCTCCAATCTTACTTATCTTCTGTCTTCATATCTATACCCTTTTATGTTCTGTCAGGTCTTTGGAGAAAATCTCCTTCAAGTCCCCAAAGTCTCTTCAAAGACATTTGGCCAAAGGGCCTTTCTTAAAGACCCACAAAAAACCCTATGTAAAAAGAAGTGAGTCTTCAGCTTTTCCTTTTCAGTTTCTGATGGAAAAATGGCAGCTCCACATTGTTTTTTCATCATAGAAATAAACTTACCGGCAGGCCACAAACACAGTTATAAGTTTGCATAGGTACATTTTTTTATGTTCCCATAACATCTGAATAAAAAATCTACTGCAAAATTTATCAGCTTTGCGAGTTTCAGAAAATAATTATGTGTTAGTGTACTTCCGAATTTGAAATTTGCCGCTGTCAGTCAAAAGGAAGGAGGCCAACCAATCCAGTCCAGATGTGGGTTCTAAGTTTACCAGCTATCTTCAGTCTGAAATAAACACACTAACAACGAAAACACTGCCGGCCAAGTCATGGGGCATCTGGTCACTCATGTCTGGAATTTCAGTTTGTCTGTGCGAGAAAAAATGAGAGGGAGCAAGTAAACGAGTGAGAGAGAGAGAGTGTGTGTGTGTGTGTGTGTGAATCAGAATCAGAATCAATTTTAATGTCAATTAAACCTTGCAAAGTTACATATACCACACACAAAAAGCAAAACAAAATAATAACAGATAAATATTGAACGAGAGATTGAATCACTCCTATATGCTAAGGCATTTTTGCCAGCAGTTCCTGACAAATTTCCCAAACAATCCCACAAGTTTGTCTTCCAGTATTAGCTGACTGGGTTTAATAATATTTGGAAGGTTTGTTTTTTTTTAATTTTGTATTAATTCTATTCTAATTTCTTTGTATAATTCGCAGTCATCTGAGAAATGATATTCATCCTCTATTGTTTGACATTGTACACAGTGTGTGTGTGTGTGTGTGTGTGTGTGTGTGTGTGTGTGATAGACAGGGACAAACAGACAAAAAATATGTATTCAAGTTATTAAATAACAAAATGCGAAATCCGCTCACGATCTCAATAAAATAAAAAAAAAGAAGAGTAAACTATATGAATCTCTCTCGAAAAAAAAAAAAAAAAATGAAACAAGAGACACACGAAAAAACAGAAATATCTTCAGCTTTTCATTTGAAGTAATCCACTAATGTTTTATAATCGGACGGGGGAAAAAAATTAAAAAACAAAAAAAAACAAGTAAAAACGTATATTCGCCTAAGAAAGTTTCAGTAACAGGTATTGCAGAATCAACCGGCAATGTAATATGGCAATATTGTTGTTGTTTTTTTCTCAAATCAGCACAGAGAGAAGAGGGGGGGGATGGGGGGGGGATGTGTGGGTGAGAGTAAACAGTGGTACTGGGACACTGCTGCTCAGTGTAAAGGATATCAACAAACCAGACTCCTTTCCCATGCCTTGCAGCCTGAAATAGGCTCCCCAAGAGGAGGAGTGGTCAGGAAAAAAACAGGCAGACCATGAGCCTGCATCTTAATTAATATCCAAGGGATTTTTCACAAGCACTATGTCAGCCTTTAAGCATCTTCTGTCTGAAATTTTCTTCCTCTGAATATGTCACTCACAAACTCTGTACTTTTTCATTACAAAATTAAAAAATAACCTATTCAAAATGGCCTTTGGATGTAATGAGCCATAATCATTCAATAATAAGTTTATTCACTTTGCACCAAATCAAATGATTTAGCTCTAAGCACTTTACAATTACAAAAGTTCCAATTTTAAACAAGCATATTACATATATTATCCATCAAAACATGCAGGCTGTGCAACTAAGGAAGCAAACATGACAAATGATGACAAGAAATTGCATCAACAAGAGACACTTGTGCTACTTGCCTTATCCAGTAAAGGAATCATGACGAGAGAGAAAAAAAGAGAATAAAAAATTTGTTAAAAAGTGTTCTGTATTAGATATATATATATATATATATATATATATATATATATATATATATATATACATACTGATATGTATGTATTTATAAACTTGGTAGGAAAAAAAAGGCATGCAAGTGGGATCGAACCAAGCATGTTCAGTTCAGAAGCATGCAGTCTTATCCACACCGCTACAGCACAACTGACATCATTGGACCAAATTTAATGTTCAAATATGTGTTTCTCTGCACAATAAAGATGTGATTGTATTTAACATAATAAAACCATTTAAATCAAGTTTTTTTTTGTGCGGGTTTTAAAAAAAATTTTTTATCTCGATTATTTGAGAAATTCTTTTAATTCAGCAGTAAAGAAGACGCTGCCATCGCTTTAAGCACACAGCAACACATAGTTGTTTTCTTTAGATCTGCACTAACCAGTCTACAATGTTTAGATTGACCAAAACTGAAAGAAACAATAGATTCAATTTTTCTTTTATGTTCAATCCAGTTAATTCAATGTAAAATGTCTCGATGGCGTAGTTAGTGTCACATTTAAAAAGACAAATGCTCATCAACAAAAAAAAAAAAAAAAATGAATGAGCAACTGCCACACCCTTCCTTGATCACAGCGTACATTTGAACTATCCTGTAAAAAGAAAACATTCAGGTAAGAAAACAAAAATTACATTTTAAGATAAAGTGAAACATTTGAATGATATAAAAGGAAAAATATTCAGTAAGATAATCATAAAATTTAAGGACATGAAATCACAGTTGAAGGGTCAACACCGCCACCAAGACTAAAAGCATGTAAAACCCCTTTCACGCCCCTCTGCGGCAAAATAATAACACTGAGCACGCACACGCACACATGCACACACACACTTCTCCCCTCACACCCTCCCCTCACTTCTTTCTTTACACACATGCATGCATACATATAGGGAAGAAAGACAACTGTCATCATAACAATAAACAAATCACAGGCAATGGAATAAAAACATTATTTGAGTTAATCATTTATCACAGCAACAGCAGAGGGGGCAAATGACTGTTTGTACACATTCTTCTTTGCAAGAGGGATTTTACATTGTCTACCAGAAGGGAGTCTCTAAAAGACAGAGTTAAGTGGATGAGTGGAACAATTAAAAATTTGGAGTGCTTTTCTGCTAAGAGTGGATTGGTATAGTGTGTTCAGTTGTTGGGGGGGCTTGGTTATGAGAGCTTTTCTGCTAAGAGTGGAGTGGTATAGGGTGTAGTGGATTGGTATAGGGTGTCGCCACGGATGTCATGAAACAAAGACAGTATGAGATGCTAATTGTGGGTTGGGGCTTGTGTCTGAGCCACCACTGGTTGGGTAACAGCAGAGTCTAGTGGTGTGGCAGAGGGAACTGCCACCGCCGAGGTTGGAGGGACCGTGCATGCACCCGCGGTGTGGGCGAGGGGAAATGCCGGTGCAAGGGAAGTAAACGTGTGTGGGTGTGCATGTCCCCTAGTGGGTCACCCTCCCTACCTAGAGGGAGGGCTTCCCTACCCAAAATGGTCACGGTTTGGACTCGAGACAGTCAGGGCATGCCGCGTGAGTGGCGCGCAATCTGTGGCCATGGCCTTGCTCACTGACGTATGAGATATATATATAGCGGACCGAGTGTACGAAGTGGAGGACATTAAGTCCATGTTGGATTCCCTGAGAGGGAGCACACTCGTTCCTTGAAATTGTGGGCATGGGGAAAGAGACAGAGGAGGGCGACTCACACACTGCCGACTGGCAGGGCCGAGAAAACGCGAAGCGTGTTGAGACCGATCGCGGATTGATTGAATGAAGTGAAACACAGCCACTGACCTGAATATGATGAAACAAACCCTGAGAAGCCGCCGGAGGAGGCATAGGAGGTGGTGGAGGTATGGAGTTGACCGGAGGGAGCGGAGGCAGTGGAGGAGGTGGAGGGTTAGTGTTGTAGAGGGAGCCTGAGGTTGAGGGCCCAGTGTCAGATCATATCATGTAAATATGAAGGCCCTTAGGCCTGTAAGGCCTCTTGCCCACTGGGAAGTGAGAGCCCCCATAATTGTATTGAGAGATTTTTATAATCTAATAGTGTGCAAGGCTTATTAACCCCTTCACAGCTAGTACGTTTTGCTATAGCCTGTGCTGAGAAAATTTTCAGAAAAACAAGAAAAACACGCCAATGATTTTAATTTGCTTATATTTCAAAAAGTACTGAAGATAAGTGCATAAAAGTATATATCAAATGAAAGGAAAATGAACCAAGATTTTGTTTTTAATACTCACATGTTCAAATAATGAGTCAATCTGACAGAAAAATTCCATAAAATGCATTAATAACAAAAAAATTGGGACTGTCATTCCATCATGTAGGTGCTACAATACCAACCAGGTTATCAACCAGCCTTTCTTGTGACTGTTGTGATCAACCACGCACACTGTCAAGGCTGAGCAACAGTGTCCAGGTGCATAAGACTCCAACACAGTCCACACAAAGAATGAAAAGGGTGTACTCACCCAGGATCTATCACCAGTAAAAACGCTGTGTGGGGTACTTGCAGAAACAGTCTTCAAAGACACAGTGCTGGTTTTCTGGGGTAGTCTGGGTAGTAGAACCTCACATCCTTTCTTTGTCCTTTCTTCCAGCAGACTCTGCACCTCCTTTGTGGCCAGGCCTTCTGTGGGGTAGGTGGGATGACATCAATGAAGTGTTGTCCACACAAGACAAACAGCGTGGTCATCTTTAGCAGTGTCTTGGTCTTGGTCACCAAAACTCATGGCACTAATTACATCCTTCTGGAAGTCCAGGAGTGTACTGCTGTTGCCTGCTTTTTTGTAGAGGATGTGTGCATTCAGCATGGCAATTTGTAGAAAATGCACACACAGCTATTTGTACCACTTCAGGGTTTTCCTTGTGGCATCGTAGGGCTGCAGCTGTTGGTCATGATGGTCCATGGCACCCATGTTTTTGTTGTAATCCAGAATTGCTGGAGGCTTGTTTACTGCTGCTGCTGGTCTTCAGCTGTAGGTTTGTGGCAAGTTGTCAACTCCAGATGGTCTAGGATGAACATCATGATCATCACCATGACTGCATACCTGAAACACATTGCATAAAAGACTAAGTTTGTTGGGTTAAATTTTTTTTTTTTTTTTTACATATAAAAAGATCATGAAATGGTACCATTTTATTTCTGATTGTTTTCAGAAGCTGAAATACAAACATACACACACCTACCCCATGCCCCCCACCCGCCCCAAACCCCCAGAACACACCCACACACTGAAACTGGTTCATGGTATGCCACACCCCCTTCATTCTCTCTTTCTCATACAAAACAAAATGACAACACACACACACACACACACACACACACACACACACACACACTTCTACAAGTGTTGCATTTACAAAGTAATTTAGGCATACAATTCTGTATATCATTCTCTGATTTCAGTTTTATAAACATCTCCTCCTCCCCACCCCCTTCCCCCACTCTATTTCTCACACACACACACAAAACAACAACAATAACAACAACAACAACAAACCAATACACACTCGGGAACAAACACACAAAAAGCTCTAGGCAAGCGACACACGCTGTCATCAACAATGAGCCAGCCAGCAAGCCACGTCCCCTTGGGCTGTGATGGTCACACACAGTACCCACGTGACTGACTCTCTCACTCACACACACACTGATCAGTGACTGATGAAGCTACTTACCACAGCAAACACATTCAAAACACACACAATGCAGTCATATTCATTGTTACAACAAACAGAAAGCAAATAATAAACTGACAAACCTCGTAAACACCCACATGCATCTTGAATCAGATGAGCTTGTCTGTCTTCAGTTTCATCAAGCAACTCCACCTCCCAACCCCCTCCACTGTCAAAATCAGCGTCTTCGGCATCAACTTCACGCAGTTCTATCTCATTCAGTCCACAATCTTCATCGCTACTGTTTGCATCGCGAAAGAATTCTTTCAATACAAGTGCAAGTGTTGGGGTTTGTCTGCGTTCAATCATGTCTTTGCAAACACAACTTGAGCTTCGTACAAACTTGCAAAACTTTCGCAATAAATGACAATCCAATGAATAATCTTAGCTTATGGAACTCAGGAGATAAAGAGCTCTCAGGGGAGCTAATATAATGGTTAGCAGACTGTATTTTCTGTAATGCGGGACTCGAAACATAGAACATTGTAACATGACATACGGAGCACGTCAATACAGCACTGGTGAGTGACATTTCATGATGTACGCCGTACATCAACAGCGCAGTCAAGAGGTTAATGACACAAGGCTTAATTTCTGACCCAAATACTGTACCTGTACCTGTACCTGTACCTATTGTTGAGAGAACCCGAGGAAGAGGGCCCTTGCGATTGAGACTGCACCATAATTTTAGCTCGATTGGCCAAACGAGCGAAGTAAGTTTGTGACCTGATACAAGTCTTCGTCAGATACAAAACATGAGTGTCAAAGAATCGACAGACAGAAATACGAAGAAAAACTTAGCTGTATGAAGAGCACAGGATCAGGAGTAAAGATGGCTGCCGGAAAAAGAGGGCCCTAGTCAGAGATGCACACGGAAGGTAACCTACTTCGGGAGGTTATTGGCCATAGCTACTTTCATTTTCTCCACATAGGCGGGTAGTAGTTTGCACAGGACAGGAATCAGACCCCTGCTGGAGTCTGCACTTGTGAGTCACGGTTAAGTATGTGTAATTAAAATGTAATTTTTGTGTGTGATAATAAAAAAAAAGTCTTAAAAAAGTTTTCCATCTTGCGAAGCATTCTTTCAGAGAAATTAAAGATATATGACTGAAAAATTTATAGCTTATGTCATACCTGAGCAGTTGCCAGTGCACCATGTTTTTGGAGTAGCTTGCAGCACTCAGCTGCCATCTCTGGTCCTGCTGCTCTGGCTAATGCTCCTGCCACACCACCCAGATTTTTCAGCTCCCAGTTGGCAGCATTGACTACAGCATCTGTTTTTATCTTTGTGATGTCATCCATGTACACCTGAAAAAAAGTTTTAAAATACTGTTCACTTGCAACATTTTTAACATACTGTTCACTTGTAACAAAATACAAGCTGAAGAGTGATCTCTACTCCATAATACAATCAATAAATCAATACTCAGAAAAAGGTGACACCACTGATGTAGCTGACAAATAGTTACATAGTACATAGTACAACAAAAAATATTAACCAGCAGTTGTCAGCAAATCATTGATATCAAAACCATAAGCCCCTCCCCTTGTCAAGTTCTGCCACAATGAACAATATGTCTTCTTAACTTTAGAATAAAATTATTTGGTTCAAAACAAGTTTGGATTCCAAAGTTTTCCACTAAATTTCAGTGGCCTAATATGGGGCTGGAGTCCAGCAGGGATGTTTCCTATCGCCCTTCTTGTTCCTCCTGGTCACTGACTGGATCATGAAGAGCACTACAACAGTAAGGAAAAACAGCATACAATGGACCCTCTGGACAAACTGGACGATCTCGACTTTGCTGATGATTTTGCCCTCAGTCACACAACCACAGCCAGATACAGGACAAGACAACCAACCTGGAAACAACATCCTGTGGGATGGGACTAAAGATAAGCAGCCAGAAAACCAACCTGATGAAGATCAACACATCTACCAACAAACCAGTCACTGCAGGTGGTGAGGTGATACATGAAGTTGACTCCTTCAGCTATCAACGGCAGCGCTGTTGATGGTGGTGTGTGTCCATCGAGATCGATGATGACCATCGTCGTCATCCAGCTGGGGGATGGGGGGAGGGTGGTGGTGGGGGGGGGGGATGCTCATGAATCTATCTGTGAGTGCGCAGATGGCTGAATAGTCCAATCTGCGCACGAAATGTTCGCTGACAGTTGGGGCAGACAAAGACAGGCATATCATTGTCAGGGAGCTTGTTTGCCCGTGACTTTCTGGCCTGCCTCTTCTGAACAGCTGCAGCAGTCCTGTTGGCCTCACACAACTTGGCACCTTTGTGCACAGCAGTGCGCCATTTGTCATGGTCCGCTGCAGATTCCTCCCAGGAGTCAGGGTTGATATCAAACGCTTTCAGAGAGACTTTCAGAGTATCTCTGAAGCGCTTCTTCTGACCTCCGTGTGATCTCTTCCCTTGTTGCAGCTCACCATAGAAGAGCCTTTTGGGCAGCCGATGGTCTGGCATGCGCGCCACGTGTCCAGCCCAGCGAAGCTGGGACTGCATCAGGATGGTGAAGATGCTGGGAAGGGTGGCTTTTGCAAGCACCTCCGTGTCTGGGGTCCTGTCTTGCCACTTGATGTTCAGTAGCTTCCTTAGGCATGTTGTGTGGAAGTGGTTCAGCTTCTTGGCATGTCGTTGGTACACTGTCCAAGTTTCGCAGGCGTACAGTAGTGTGGGGAGAACTACTGCTCTGTACACCTTTAGTTTGGTCTCAAGACCAATGCCTCTTCTGTTCCAGACATTTGCATAGAGTCTACCAAAAGTTGCGCTTGCTCTTGCAATCCTGACGTTCACTTCATCGTCGATGGTCGCATTTTGTGACAGTGTGCTGCCAAGGTATGTGAACCGCTCCACCACACTGAGTCTCTGACCGTTGACTGTGATGTTGGGCTCAACGTGGGGTTTCCCTGGGGCTGGCTGATGGTAAGGCCGAAGTTCCTGCTGGCAGTGGCAAATCTGTCCACGCTGAGTTGCATGTCAGCTTCAGATCCAGTGTTGAGGGCACAATCATCAGCAAACAAAAAGTCTCTGATGATGTCTGTCATGACCTTCGTTTTTGCTTGAAGCCTTCTGAGGTTAAACAGCTTGCCATCTGTTCGGTACTTTAGGCCAATTCCAACATCGCCATCTCTGAAGGCATCAGTAAGTATTGCAGAGAACATGAGGCTGAACAGTGTTGGAGCCAGGACGCAGCCTTGTTTGACACCATTTGTGACAGCAAAAGGAGCAGATGTTTCGCCATTGTCCTGGACTCGAGCCTGCATGCCTTCATGGAATTGGCTGACCAAGGAAATAAATTTCCGAGGGCATCCGTACTTGGCCATGATCTTCCACAGTCCCTCTCTACTCACGGTGTCGAAGGCTTTAGTGAGGTCAACATAGGTGGAGAACAGAGCAGCATTTTGCTCCTGACATTTCTCTTGCAGCTGCCTTGCAGCAAACACCATGTCGGTGGTTCCGCGCTCTTTCCGGAATCCACATTGGCTCTCAGGCAAATGACCTTGGTCAAGGTGTGCTGTGAGGCGGTTTAGTAGGATCCTGGCAAGTATCTTGCCTGCGATGGAGAGCAAGGAAATGCCCCGATGGTTATCACAGGCTTGCCGGTTCCCCTTTCGCTTGTACAAGTGAATGATAGATGCATCTTTGAAATCCTGGGGGATCGTCTCTTCTTTCCACATGAGTGAGTAGAGCTGATGGAGCTTCTCAGTCAGCACAGTGCCTCCATCCTTGTAGACCTCTGCTGGTATGGAGTCTGAGCCAGGTGCTTTGCCACTGGATGGCAGACGGATTGCTTTCTGGGTCTCAAGAAGTGTTGGCGGATCGTCCAGTGCTTCGTTGATGGGGACTTGTGGGAGCCGGTCTATGGCTTCATCATTTATGGAGGAAGGGCGATTTAAGACACTGTTGAAGTGCTCAGCCCAGCGTTCGAGAATTTTCTCCTTCTCGGTGATCAAGGTATTCCCATCTGCACTGAGGAGGGGGGATGATCCTGAGGATGTGGGACCATAGACTTCTTTTAAGGCATCATAGAACCTCTTCATATCGTGCGTGTCAGCATATCCCTGGATCTCATCGGCTTTGTCGCTCAACCACTTATCCTGCATCTGACGTAACTTTTGCTGAACAGTCCTGCGGATGGCATTGTACGCATCCTTTTTTGATGTGGACTTTGGGTTGCTCAGGTGGGCTTGATGCAGACGGCGTTTCTCATCCAGAAGCTGCTTGATTTCATCACAGTTTTCATCAAACCAGTCTTTGTGCTTTCTGGTCATGGGTCCCAGGGTCTCTGAAGCTGTACTATAGATCAGCTCGCGCAGGGTCCTCCAGTCAGACTCCACATTCTGGTTGTCCAGAGAGGCGGATTCCAAACGATCTTCCAGCAGCTCCACAAAGGTCTGTTTGATGGTGATGTTTTTCAGCTTAGCAATGTTGAGCCGTTTTGGAGCCTTCTGGCCTTGGGGGCGTCTCTTGGGCTGGATTCGAATATTCAGCTTCGAGACTACAAGGCGATGGTCTGTCCAACACTCGGCGCCGCACATGGTCTTTGTCACACGTACATCTTGCCTATCCCTTTTCCTGACGATGACGTAATCGATGAGATGCCAATGCTTTGAGCGAGGGTGCATCCATGACGTCCTGTTACAGGTAGGGAGGCAGAAAACTGTGTTGGTTATCAGCAGTTCGTGCTCTGCACAGGTCTGAAGCAAAAGCAATCCATTTGGGTTACAGTGCCCCACACCATGCTTTCCAATCACTCCATCCCAGGAGATGTAGTCAGAGCCAACTCTAGCATTGAAGTCCCCAAGAATGATGAGCTTGTCTGCTTTAGGGATAGCAGCAATGACAGAGTGAAGGTCCTCATAGAACTTCGCCTTCACTTCATCCGGGTTGGTCATGGTTGGGGCGTAGGCACTGACAATGGTGAGGTGCTTCTGGCCAGATGCCAGTGGGAGTTTCATGGTCATAAGCCTATCGTTGACTCCCTTTGGGATTCCTGCTAGCTTGCTGACAAGTGCTGTTTTTACTGCAAAACCAATGCCAGCCTCACGTCGCTCTTCGCTTCCTCGTCCACTCCAGAAGAAGGTGTAACCAGATCCCCGTTCACAGAGCTCGCCTTCGCCTGCAAGCCGAGTCTCACTCAAGGCTGCGATGTCGATGTTGTATCTGGCGAGTTCGGATGCAACTAGTGCCGTTCTCCTTTGGGGTCTGTCCACGTTATCTCTGTCCAGGAGAGTCCTTATGTTCCAAGCACCAATGGTGAGAGGAACGATCCTTGTTTTTTTCTTTTCTTTCTCTTTGTTTCGACCGCTGATGTAGGGTCCCTGCCAGCCGCGGTATGCTGGCCAGGGCGATGTGGAGCAGGCAATTTTTAGGGCACCTTTTCTAGCCCCTTCCTCATGCCAGGGAGGTGAGCAGTGCATTCCTAAAGAGGGCTGCTCAGACGCTCAGACGGCTGCCGAGCTCCATCGCTGCTCCTGTCGATGAAGAACGACCCTATGGCCTGAGCCGCCTGCGTGCAGGTCTGCGGCTGCGACTGCCAGTGTACCCACACCTGTCGTTTCGTCGCTCGCCTGTCGCCACAGGACTTGGGGGTGATGAAATGATGACGGATGAAAGGTCAGTATGGATGACTGATGACTTGCGCGATGAGTTTGTTTAAAGTGAAGAGGAGTTGCGCAACGTCGACCTCACTCTCTTGTCCGGGTCCACCAATTTCCAGTGGCAAGACTAAGTCGAGACGACTGGAGGATGAGCACGGATGCAGTGGATGACCAAGATATCCTTTCGGTGTCTCATCTTGCTCTCTGCACTCCACAGTGCGTTGCTGTAACCGCCTTCCTCTCCGTTGAACCGATAGGTTTCTTCCGCAGATTCTACCGGATCCAGACTTCGCATGCATGGGTAGACACACCCCGGGGGCCAACTGCGTGTGGCATGCACACAGCACGGTGGAGCTAGATGGCCGTCGGTGGCTCTCCTGAGCCGACGCCCTTTTATGGATCTCGTTTTTAATTCCATAAGGCTGTCTAGCCACCTGCCTCACCAGTCCCGGAAGGGAGTGGTGAGAGTGCCGGTTTAGTCGCCGGCAATCCGACCCTGAACAGGTTGTACTGGATTTCAGGTTACCAGTAGCAGATCTAGTGACCTGACCTGACCTGACCTGTTGATAAACAGGGTGGCACTGACAAAGATGTCACTTCCAGAGTAGACAAAGCTTGAGAAACCTTCATCACCCTCAAGGATATCTGGTCCTCCAAAGAAATAACCACAACAAAAATATGCATCTTCAATTCCAAAGTGAAGTCCATCCTTCTCTACAGATCAGAGATGTGAAGAATGACCAAAAAGATGCTACAGAAAATCCAGACTTTTATCAACAGTTGTCTGAGGAGCATTTTTAAGATCCGTTGGCCAGAAAAAAATAGAAACAAGGAACTGTGAGAACAGGAACCAGTGGAGAGACAGATCCTGAGAAGAAAGTGGGGATGGACTGGCCATACCTTGAGGAAATCGTCATCCAGCACTACACGCCAGGCCCTGACCTGGAACCCCCAGGGGAGAAGGAATAGAGGATGGCCAAAGAACAGCTGGAGGCGGGACACTAAAACAGAGCTAAAGAAGCTGAGATCCAGCTGGAAGGATGCAGAAAAGACAGCCCAGAGTTGAGTTTGGTGGGGAAATGTCACTGATGGTCTATGCTCCACAGGGAGCGAAGGGCCTAAGTAAATAAGTAAGTAATATGGGAAAGAATCACTTCCTCATCTATTTATCAATGACATGAAATCAATGCAAAGTTATATCGTCAGTGTATGCATGGAAGAACATGTTAGAATAATCTATCTGAAATGAACAAAACCCACAGCAGTTTTCCTATGAAAACCATGCCTATGAAAACCACATTTTCCTGATTCTGTTTTATAAAACTTTACAAACCATATTTCACATGTTACAACACACCAATAATAACATTAACCAACTCACTGCAAGGAAAATATATAACACTGCTGTAGAGCCTCTGCCAGGGAATTTTCCTTGAAAATGGGTATAAATTAACTAAAAATTCTACAGACTACATTTGTTGTCAAAAGTAAGACCTATGTTTTTTTCGTTGTTTTTTAAATGAAAGTGACTGAGCTTACCATTGTATTGTATTACTCTTTTGTCACAACAGATTTCTCTGTGGGAAATCCAGCCTCCTCTCCCCACAGAGAGTGTGTCACTTCAAGAGTACCATCTTTTTTTTCTGCCTGCATGTGTATTTGTTTTCCTATCAAAGTGGGCTTTTCTACATTATTTTGTGAATATTTCAACAACAAAAAACTAATTAACTACAGAAACAAGCGTACAAAGAAAACCCACCAAATGCAGTCCCAGTATCAAAGGTTGTGACTGAACAAAAAAAAGCAATCAAATCTATCAAGACTTTGCATACTTTGAAACAATTCCTGTGTGCTATCATCAAAGTCACTAATTCCCCATCTTCCTTCCCCTTTCCCTCCGTCTTCCACATCCTCTCTTTGATGTTCCTTTTAGCTTTGCTGTTCTCATGGCACCCACTTTTTACCCATCCCACACCCACTTACTTAACCACACACCCCACATTGCAGATGAACCATATCAACCTCTTCAGGATTGTGTCAGATTCAGACCAATCAGTGACTCAGACCAATCAGTGTCTGCAATATAATCAAGTTCACACATTGCTTTTCTAAAGCTGACCAATGAGGCTTGTGTCATCAGACATGTGTGCTCGTCAGCTGATTTGGTGCTGGCAGTTGGTCAATGTTTTGAGCGATTCATCACATATACCATATCAGGACCGTGTTCAAGTTTATTCATGACTGGAATGCATTCTTCTAGGTTAGACAACAGTTTGACTTCTTTCTGCCTGATGAAAATTTGGGAAAGTCTGATGACAGGCTAACCCTTCAAGTAGGCAATCTGGCCACAACTACAGTATTTAAGGTTAACCTGTTATGTAGTCAATTAAAAGGTTAACTTTCCTAGTCAATTAAAAGGTTAACTTTCCTCTATATTGTATTGTACCAGAGTACTTCAGGGGACAAGACAAGTTCTTATTATTACAGCACAGCAATACCTTCAACCAATGTCAACAGCTGAAGAATCATAGTGGCTTATTCACTGTGTGAAACATCAAATGCCCCTCCACCTGAAATAATTCATGTCTGTCAGGATATCAAAAAATACACATACATAATTCAACAGGTAAATACCTTCAATTTCAATCTCTTTCCAATTTGGAACTGTTTCTGTGATAGCTCAGCAGAAGCAGCAGACAAAACATAAGGAGATGGATCAGTTGTTGTGCCATAAGAAGTGCCTACAAAGGGTGTTTTCCTCTCACTTCTGTAAGTTCTTTTTGTTCTTTTATCATCAGCTTCCATATCTTCTTTGTGTCTTGCAAAGTCTGTTTGAAGGCTCTGATGGCTGCCAGTTGCAAAATGGTAATCATCTTCTACGCCTTTGTGGTCCAGTGACTGAAAATGCTGTTCCAACTTGTGTGCTGCTTCAAGGCATTCCAATTCTTGGCTTGGAAGAGTAACTGGAAAATCATCTCTCTTCCTTCCAGATAAATGATGACCTGGATCTCTGAAAGCAGCAGTGCTGTTATTTGCTGGAGCTTGTGGTAGACTGGCAAATTTGTTAAAGGTTTCATTGGCATCCTCTTGTCTTCTTCGCCTCTCTCTGGCACCCAAGTTTCCTCTGCTGCTTTGCTCTTCATTGAAACTTGTTATGTATTTCAAAGAATCTCTATTGTGCAGTTTTTGCTTTCTTGCACTGCCATGTGGGGCATCATCATATGAATCTGATGACCTTGGAGATGATTCATGACATTTGTTTGTCAGACTTTCCAGCTGAAGTGATGTTACATTCTTAATACTGTCTTTCTGAAGTTTTGCATCTCGACTTTGTCTGGTACTTTGTGCTTCATGGCAATGTGACAGCTCATATGCAGTACTGAAAGCACAATTTGAGGATCCATGTAACAGTCCTAAAGCTGAAGTGTTCACCTCTCCTGTCTGCAGTAAGCGAGCAATGTGAAACTGGTTGTCACGTAGGGTACTCAGGTAGTTCCAAGCCCACTCAATCTGTGAAAAAAAAACAGTATGGCACTGAGCAAAAATACTGTCCCAGTGAAAGGACACAGTTTTCATTAATACACTGGCCTGATATTGTTCAGCTTTCTGGCTCATTTCCACACACACACACACACACACACACATGTATACATATATATGTGTGTGTGTGTCGCAGCATGTGAAAACCCAGCTAAAGTAGGAATTTATCATTGTTTACATTTGTATACCTTCTAAAAATTTAAAACTCACAGATTAAAATGAAAAAAAACAACAGAATGGATCTATCTGTCATAGTTTTTTTCTATGATTTTTTTTTTTTTTTTTTTTTTCTGTTTGTGTGCCCAAGGAGTAGAAATGGAGAAATTGGCTCATGAAAAAAAAAACATATGACTTAAGAAACAAGAATTATCCTGAATATCTATGTGGTGTCAAAAGATTCAGAACTGAGTAAACTTTGAATTTCCATATGACAGAGGCACAGGAAAATTCGTATTTTATCTCTGCACTACTCAAACGAAGGCAAAAGTATGGCAAGTCGAGGAGTGACGTCATACAATACAGATTATTCAGCCACATTGAAAAACCCACATATATATTTGTCTGCCTGCAACTTTAAAACAAGAATTTTCCTGAACATATGTGTGGTGTCAGACGATTCAGAATTGAGTGAATTTTAGATTTCGATATGGCAAAGGCACAGGAAAATTCGTATTTTCTCTCAGTACTCAAACAAAGACAAGAATGGCAAGTGGGGGAGGACGTCATGCAATACAGATTATACAGCCATAAGAGAGCCGACGGCGACAGTGACTATTCAAATCTTTCACGCCTATAAACGGACGCATGACTCTTTGGAACATCGGCTTAGATCCAGACCAAACTAACGTTTACAAACTGCAGTCATATGTACTGCCACACAATCAGCTGATGTAAAATCAGCCTGGAAGCGCAATTCCACTTAATGTTACAACTGAAGTGACGATCATGTCGTTTGTATGCAGCATTACCAACAGCTCCAGCATCTCGAGATCGTGTGTGAAAGTGGTTGAGGAAGTGAGAGAGCGTGCGTGCGTATGTGTGTATGTGCGTGTGCACGCGCTCATGTACACATATGTGCACGTTTGTGTGTTTTGTGCATGCTCGCATGTGTACGTGTGCATATGTGCCTGTGTGTATATATGTACGTGTGTGCCCGCGTGTACGTTTGCTGTTTATGAGCATTTGTGTGTATATGTTTGTGTATCAATGTGATGTTAAAGTGTGTGTGTGTTCGCGCGCGCACGTGTTTTCCCTGTAAGTGTGAAAAACATGGTTAGTGTGCGCACAAACGCATGCGCGCACACGCGCGCACACACTTAAACACACACATTGGGCCGAGGGCAAATCCGGAAGCTCCCGAACACAAGAAAATCTTTTTTGTTCGGAGTAGAAATGCGCGTTTGATCCGCCAATCACAAATCGTCGAAAGAAATGGACTTGCCCGGAGTGACTGCCGAAAATATTTCACCAGAATTTGCTTCAGTTTGGCATTTTTGTTACACGTTAGTAAAGCCAGAAAGTCGCGACAATTATAGAGGAAGTTTGCAACTTTGACAGATCTAAATAATGAAATAAAGATGGATGTGGTCTGTTAAAGATAGAATTGTTTCGTTTGCAGCACACAACTTGGGTTCGAAAAACACTGGTATCAGATGGTAATCAAAAATATGATATGTATCAGATTCATATCAGTACTGTTAACTCCCCCATCCTTTCCTTTTGTCACTTTTTTTTTCGGCAGGAATCGCGCATAAACCGTGGCTTTGCTTGTTGGCGGTAGCAAAAGAAAAGCATGGAACACATGGACTGTGTAAGCAAACCACTAAAGCTTTCCTGATGATGATGGATTACCAGACTAA
Source organism: Babylonia areolata (assembly GCF_041734735.1). Taxonomy (NCBI): domain Eukaryota; kingdom Metazoa; phylum Mollusca; class Gastropoda; order Neogastropoda; family Buccinidae; genus Babylonia; species Babylonia areolata. Next base: position 9,416,632 of record NC_134877.1, read on the forward strand.
GTCCCTGAGTCAGTGCATCGTTGAGCAGTTTGTTGCCCTGTTGTTTGATTCTCTGGACAATCTGCGTGGCGTTAGCATGGTCAGACAGCTTCTCCTCGCTAAAGAAAAAACATTGGAAAATACTCCACCTACATCAGCAGCTCTTGAACAGCACACAGAGAGCAGTTTATCCAAGAGAGTTCTTTCATCTGGAGTTAGAACGGTGGGGATTGCAAAAAAGGTGACAGAAAGACGTGGCAACCTTCATGGACCATTCTACAAAAGCTCAAGACACTTGATGTGAACTGATTCACTGCTCCTGCACAGTGGTGTGCAGAGAAAGGTGCAAATGCTGCAAGACAAACTTAAAATGCACATCCTTGTTTACATATGGCAGGGATTGTCACACAGACTAAACATTGCCCAGTTGGAAAGAGACAGTCGAGAAGGGTTTTTCAGCAACTTTGAGATACCAGCTTGATGCTTTAGTTTTTCCGTCAAGCTGAAACTATCAAAATTGTTTATTTGGTTTCACGAAGTGCACATTATGTACTTTGTGACTCTTGTAACCACACATCCGATGACATGCAAAAGGGATTTTCATCTCAAGAAACCGTCCCCCACCCCTACCCCCAAACTCTCATCACCCCTCCTTTTCCATCGCCCTTTTGTGTCTCATGAGAGTGATGAATAAATGAACGCCCACAAACCCCACCTTAACACTTATTCAGAGCCATAAGTCTCTGCTACAGATCTCCTTTACAATTTCTGTGATGTGGCCTGGTGTCCTAATGGCAGATGCAAGCAGGCAGCAACCGGTCTGGTGCTGTGATTGGAATGGACTGGTCACTTTTGTAACTTTTTTTATGAGATTGTGCCAGTCAGTCATATATCTGATCATGTAAGCATGTTGTTGGATCAGTTGTTTACAGTCAAAATCAGTTACTAGAGCACTGTCTGGAAGAAGAGGACCTTGGCTGATGGGTAAAAGCAGATTTACGTGTTTTTAAACTTTGGGGACTGAGAGTTAAACATTCATTTTTTTGTGCTTTTTAGTATCATAGCAAATATGATTTGAAACGAGGAGAACGGTCTTACTGTGTTTCCCACATTATAAGATACCTGTTTCAGTAGTCACAATAGCATGATTACACGCAGTTACCACGAACTTATAAAATATATGTTGTTGTTCAGGCATTGGGATCAGGATCAGGATTTGGGGCGTTGTTATATACAACTTAGCCATTTTTGGCTTTTTAAGCCCATTCAGATTTTACTCCTTTTTATTGTTGGTCAGGTCATTGGCTAGCTCAGTCATTTTATCCATCAAAGTCGTATATCGTTTTTGTCAATAACTCATGTTTATCTATGAGGTTCTTAAAAGTATTTATACTAGGTGCACGTTTAATATTGTTTGTTAATTTGTTCCAGTTATTTGCTACTCTTTTACTAAATGTAAACTTTCTGAAATTTGTTCTGGAATATTGTTTAATTATTTTGTCTGTACTGTTTCTTGTAGTGTCTACCTTTGGAGTACAAAAAAACAACAACAAAAAAACATGCTTTGTTTACATCGTCAAACCCATTAAATATTTTATACGTCTGTATCAAGACTCCTCTTACTCTTCTTGCTTTAAGTGATGGTAGTTGTAAGAACTTTAATCTTTCGTGATATGAATAATCTTTTATGCTATAGATCAGCTTTGTTGCTCTTCTTTGAACCCGTTCTATGGCTTGTGACTGTTTTATTTGCGTTGGGTACCATACAGTGTTTCTATATTCTAGGGTAAATCTAACTAATGTTTTATATAACCGTAAAAAAGTAACCTTGTCTATAAATGTAAATGCTCTTTTTATTATTCCAATCATTCTGTTCACTTTGTTTATACTATTTGTTACATTTTGTCAAATCATAATTTTTTTGTCAAAAATGACACCTAAGTCTTTTTCCTCATCACATTTTGATACTTTTATTTCTTTACCTCCGATTTTCATTATGTACGCTTTCTCTGGGTTTGATTTTCCAATGTGAAGTACTTTACATTTTTTAGCAGTAAAATATAGCTTCCATGTGTCTGACCATTTTACCAATGTTTCAGTATTTTTTTGTAAATCATGATAGAATTTTGGAGAGTTGTATAATTCTGTGTCGTCTGCAAAAATTTTACATGTACTCTTTAGTTCGTAAGGGAGATCATTTCTGAATAAAGTAAATAGTATAGGTCCTAATATACTACCTTGTGGTATGCCACTTATAACATCAGCTTTACCGGAGAAGGAACTACCAATCCTAACCCTTTGAGTTCTTTTTGTTAGAAAGTCCCTTATCCAACCAAGCGTGTTTCCTGTTATTCCATAAGATACCAGTTTGTTTTTTAGTAGTCTTTCATGTGGTACAGAGTCAAATGCTTTTTTGAAGTCTAACACATCTACGTTTTCTCCCTTATCTATCTCTTTTGTAAAGTCCTCCATCACTTCCAGAAGTTGAGTCACACACGACCTATTTTTGCGGAATCCATGTTGGCACTCAGCATACAATTTATTATCAGTCATGTGCCTAACAAAAACCTCTCATGAATTATTCTAATATTTTACATACGATACATGTTAAGCTAACTGGCCTGTAATTCCCTGGGTTTGTTCTTGTTCCTTTTTTTTTTTTTTGAAAATTGGTATAACTGTTGCTGTTTTCCAGTCTGCGGGCACAGTTTTCTCCTCAACTGATTTGTTAAAGAGTATGTATAATGGGACTGCAATCTCTTCACTCAGTTCTTTTAGTATTTTTGAAGGAATGGCATCTGGACCACAAGTTCTGTTTGGATTTAGAGTTTGAAGTTTCTTTTTTTTTTCTTTTTCTTTTTTTTAATAGCTTCAACCGAAATGTCTACACTATCCAAAGTCGTACCATTTGACTTTGAAGCTGCACTTAAGAGTAGGTTTATGAATATTGCTGATACAGATCTAGTGCATCAAAGTATTTGCATGAACGGTCACAAGTGGTACGATAAACAAACACACTGTTTAGAACAATAGTCACCGTAATGTACTCAGTGCGTGTAGTGACCTTTAACTGAGCCATTTGAAGAAAGTGCTGGTAGGTCTATGTGCAGACAGCATCACAGTACATGAGTGCAACACATATTTTCATTCAACTGTCTCTGGCTACAAAACATTTAAAGTTATGGGTTTGCCGGTGCAGGTCATCTGGTTATACTGTGACCAAATTACATTTTAAGTGCTTAATCTACTAAGCAAAGTGTCTGAAACAAATAATATACACAACACAACAACACACTGACTGTTGGACAATCAAAAGTGATGCTCGAAGGAAAGACAACATTAATTTGGATCTGCAGTTACAGTAATGCGGCCGGTGCGTGAAGGGTAGCCTAATTTCATATCTATTTGTAGCCAAACGAGGAAAGTTTCAAGATGTCTATTGCCTAAATATGCTCAGATAGACTCACAGTTCATGTGTGCAACAGGTCATGCTTTCACTTGACAACCTAACTCTTGGGATTCCTTGAGAATGCTGCAAGCCGCTTAGCAGATGATGATTTCGAAGACGCCAAATTTGTTCACTTCATGTTCCATTGATTTTATGAACACATAGGTCCTTTGATGAATTTTTGTGAGTCACACACACCACAGAATCAAACAAGATCAATCAAAACACTGCACAGAAAGCCTGAACTTTCAATAAAAATCTAACTTTTTCTAACTTTGAGTCGGAAACTTGGCAAAATTTGAAGAATCGATGGGACCCGGCTAATGTCGTAACTTACATAGGGAAGCCAGTGAAACCGTTGAAAACCGACTTCACTCATATGCTATCTGGATTCAGAAGGTCTGGGAAAGACTATTAATGCCTGTTAATTCACTGCTCATTTCCATATATTACTTCGGAATTTCCCCGTCTTCGTTGCTTTCAGCAAGCAATTGAAATAGGGCAAAAGAGTGCAGTATTTTTCTACATGGTTTTGACAGGCATGCACCTGAAAACATTGAAAATACTGCAGTTCCAGAGTGTTTTGTGAAAAAAAAAACTTACCGACAGCAAGGATAAGACTTCGAAGATGCAATATTTATAAAAATCCCGATCTTGATGATTTTGAACTTGAACTGGACTTGAACTGGAATCAGACGTTTGAGGCCTGTGAAGGACTGTTCGTCGTTCAGTTGGATACAGTGTACCAGCATGCGTGGCCTATGATAGCATACTGGATCATAAATGCTTGGAGAGTTGGCCCAATGAGCGTCTAGCCTAGTCTTGAAAGATGACATGGTTGGCGCAGTCACAACACTGTCTGTCAGACCGTTCCATTTATTAACGACTCGCTCTGTAAAGAAGGAACTGCGCACTTTCAGTCTGCAATGTGATTTATTTAACATTAAACTGTTACCTCTTCTGTCCCTACTTACTGCAGGTGATAGTTCGGGATCTGTGGTTTTGTAGATTCCGAGTATGTATTTATAGTAATCAATCATATCTCCTCGCTTCCTCCTGTGTTCTGGACTAGGTAGCTTAAGCAAAGCGAGTCTTTCATGATAAGGCTTGTTCTTCAAATGACCAGTCAGTTTCGTTGCCCGTCGCTGGACGTCTTCCACCTCTCTGCACAATGTTTTTGACTGCGGGTTCCAGACCGAATGCCCATATTCCAAAATGGGTCCAACCAGGGATTTGAACAATTGTATAAACAGATCTTCAGATAGGTAGTCGAAGGAACGTCTCAGTGATTATACCAACCATCTTGTTAGCCTTTGCAGTAACTGTTGCCACATGCGTCTTAAAATCCAGCTGCTTGTCAATGTACACTCCCAGGTCTTTCACCACGTCACTCTCAGCAAATGCCAGGTTGTATTCCTCCCCGCTGTTGGTTTTCCCTTTCATGTAGTAAATCGCTTCCGATTTGCAGTTTCCTAGCTTCATTACACTGCATTTTTCTGGATGGAAGTGTAGGAGCCACTCTCTAGACCACTGCTGTAGGTTGTCTAGGTCATCTTGGAGGACTTGTGAAGCACCTACTTGGTCACTCTGTGTGGACAATTTTGTGTCATCAGCAAACAATTTCACATTGCTCTTCACTCTACTAGGAAGGTCATTAATGTACAACAGGAAAAGCAGGGGTCCTAGAACACTACCTTGTGGAATACCACTTGTGACGTCTACCTGCTGTGATGTTGTCCCATTCACAACCACCCTCTGCTTCCTTTGAGACAGAAAGTCCTGGATCCAGAGTAATACCCTGCCTGATACTCCATGTGCGTGGATCTTAGAGACAAGTCTGCGATGCAGGACACTGTCAAACGCTTTCTGATAATCCATATAAACAGCATCAATGGAGCCACCTCTATCTAGGGTTCTTTTCCAGCTGTCCAATACATCCAACAATTGCATAGTACATGAGCATCCCTGAACAAAACCATGTTGTTCTATGTTGATCAGGTTGTTGGTCTTGAGATGGTCTGTGAGCTGGTCCATTACCAATGTCTCAAGAACTTTACAGAGAATGCATGTGAGACTCACAGGTCCGAAGTTGTTTGCCAAGATCTTACTTCCCTTCTTAAAAATTGGAGTCACAAATGCTTCTTTCCATTCCTCTGGGAGCTTTCCTTCTTCCATTGATTTCTGAAAGTGTCATTATTGGAAATGCAAGGGCCTCCACAGCTTCTGACAGGAGGAGGGGACTAATGCCATCTGGGCTTGGAGCTTTTCCTGTCTTCAGGTTCTTGAGAAGTTTTTTGACTTGCTGAACAGAAATGGTTATCCCAGTGAGTTCTGCCTCATATGTATAATTGACCCTAACCACTTGTTTTTGTGTACAGCTCGACTGTTGGCCGCCGTTCTCTCTCTGTCTCTGTACCTTGCAATTGGAATGAATTTCCTCTTTCCCTTCGTCAAGTCTCCACACTCAGCTCTTTCAAGTCTGGCCTTAAAACCTACCTATTCCCAAAACAGCCTCCCTTCCCTGCCTCTTCCTTGTCTTCAGTTTCTCCAGTTTTAGAGTTATGCATGCGTGTGAATGACTGGTGCGAAAGCGCTTTGATTAGTCTCTGCACAAGATTCAGCGCTATATAAATACCATTATCATTATTATTACAGCTAAGAATTGCTGGATGCAACTTTAGCCAGGTCTTCACATGCTGTGTCACACACACACGCACACACACACACACATATATATATATATATATACACACAGCTGAATATCTGACTTTATTTCAACCTGAAAGTTATGTTTAGCAATGATGATGAATCAGTTCCTGAGACAGAACGGTGTGAATGCTTACTTGTGTGACAACAATAACAACAACAACAACAACTACCACTACCACCACCACTTCCACCATCACCACCACTTCCACCACCAGCACCACTTCCATGACTATTACAGCAACAACAACTACTACTATGACAATGACGACAACAACGATGAAGAAGAAAACGACCACCGCTACAAATACTACTGGTTGTGGGCGTGGAGGTAATAAATTTATTTATGTATTTATCTATTTATTCGTTCATTGATTAATTCTGTTTTTTCATGCAACCCATTTTTTCTATTTAATTATTCATGATTGTATTTTTTCTGTTTTTGAAACTACTTTTGATTGAGTTATTAAGTTAGTTTGGTTTCAAAGAACTTATTTTTGATAGTAGAAGAAAATGGACAATGGCAATTCTTTCAGATCTGGGCAAAAACCTGGCAGTGGTGAATTTGCATCACAACATGTATCTCATGGAGTGCTTGCATCATAGTACCTGCTTAAGAGTGACCCTGGTAACATGTAAACAACTTATCCCTTGAGGAAGGAACGAGACTGTTCCGAAAATTTGGAATATGTGACAGACTGATGTGGTTGTTTTTCTCTTTTCTTTTTTCTCTTTATATATATATATGTATATACATCTCTCTCTCTCTCTCTCTCTCTCTCTCTCTCTATATATATATATATATATATATATATACATATATATATAGATATGCACTTATTTCTTAACATCTTCAGTGCCCCATGACAGAAAACTTCCATCAAGTCCTGAAATGTTTGAAAGTGACCCACAGCACATACATCCATCCTCACCATAGCAGGAATTATCCTACCTCTGTTTCTAAATCAGGGCTTTCCAGTACACACCACTGCGAAAGCTTGAAATGTCTGCATTTCATGAGTAGCAAAACCAGTCGGACTTTGTATGGTTATCCTATGTTGCTATTTTTAGTAACCCTCTCGGAAATTCAGACGATGCTTTCAAAATGTGGCCCTGGTGGCCTAAAACGGCTGTGTTGCCAAAAAAAACAACAGTAACAGCAAAAACAAAAAAAACTTGAGATTTGGTCACCCAAGACGTTGCAGAAGCTTTAAAATCATTGATGATGACAAGTGTAGTGATAGATTACATGTTTAGTGATAGCTGGTTGCAGAAGCTTTAAAATCATTGATGATGACAAGTGTAGTGATAGATTACAAGTTTAGTGATAGCTGTAACAAATCCTTATCTGATGGTTTGTTTGATAAGAAGAGAGGGTCGGGAGTTGGGTGGCGATGTAGTTGTGGAGCTAATTGTTGCGAGCAAAGGAGAAAGAGTACATGGGGGCAGGAGGTCATGTATGACTGTGGCTGAACCAGAGTTGAAGTCAAAGACATGCTGTCCCCTTGTTCTGGACAGGAAAGATTGAGGGAGTAATGAAGTGGATGGGACAATTTTGTGGGGTGTGTGAATCACTTGACCAGCATGTTGTTGCAAAGCATGTTCGCATCAAACAAGGGATCAACTATCCCATGGCAGCAAGGTACAAGCATTACTCACTTCATTGCCCTGGGTCCAAATGTGTCACTATTTAGTGTTTGATGTCATCGGAAAGTGACCATAACATGAATGGACATGGTGCATGCTGGCATGGCAGTTGAAGGACATTGTGTGTGTGTGTGCATGCAAGCGTGTGTGCATGTGTGTGTGTGTGTGTGTGTGTGTGTGTGTTTGAAAGAGGGGGGAGAAAGAATGAGAGAATGCATGTGTGCGAGAGTGTGTGACGGGGTCTGTGTGTGTGTGTCTGTGTCTGTGTGTGTGTAAGAGTGTGTGTGTGTGAAAGAATGCATGTTAGAGGGGGTTGAAAGAGAGAGAAAGGAAGAGAGAGAGTGTGTGTGTGTGTCTGTCTGTGTGTGTGTGTGTGTGTGTGTGTGTGTGATTAGTTTTTTTCCTACAGATGAGAGCAGACGGCATGTATGGAGTAGCATGGTGCCAAAGAATTGCCAGCAGGGGAGGTGGGAGTTTGGGGGCAGGGGGCGAGTTAAGGGGAGTTATAAGACAAGGAGGGTCCTTGATCATCAGTGTGCTTCTCTCTTCAATATAATGTGTATATAGTGTGCTGTGCTTTCATACAGCTAATATTTTATCTGTTATTTCTATTTGTCCTAAAAAAACTAGACTAAAAGAAACAGTTTGCTGACTGTTTTTAATGCAGTTACCCAAAACTGTGTGTGAATGCCATTCTGAACACATGTACACCACCAGACGTTTGCTTATGATAATTTAAAAAAAAGTGTTTACATATGGTAGGAAGACACATTTATTTCTATTTTTCTTGTATTTCTTTGGTTTATTTTGGCTGCTTTTACAAACAATCTAAAACAAGTTTTCAGAAATTATGTCAAATATGTAGTTTTCAGAAATTATGTCAAATATATTTATCTCATATTTATGGTTCACTCAATGATAACAACCAGAATGTTAAATAAACTTCAGACTGTCAAAAATGGATAGTCTATTCATTTTCTTCCAGAAAAGTATGTTATGCATACTTTTTAGCAGCAATTTGTGTACTAAAAAATTGTTTTCAATTAATCATTTCCGTCTGTGACCAAATATTGCCTCGTAAATAGGTAACAAAAGCCAGAACAGTGCATGGCATTGAAGGGGTTAACAAGGATGCATGTGTCTGTGCATTCTTGTGTGACAGCAAATTTAAAAACAAAAGATTTGTGCAATACAACAGCTGGCACATATTAGAAATACAGCAGTGCATTTTGCAATTTGTTTTTACAGTTAATTCCAATGAAAAATAAAAAGAATGCAGTCACGGTCACATATCCAAGTTACAGTTCATGTTCTATGGTGTGATGTCAATAACGAAAAAGTTATGCAAATGATTTATACAAATGATGGGCACAATAGATGGTGGGTTAAAGCACTGGACTTTCAATCTGAGGCTCCCAGGTTCAAATCTCAGTAATGGCACCTGGTGGGTAAAGGGTGGAGATTTTTCCTATCTCTGTAGTCAATATATATACAGACCTGCTAGCGCCTGAACCCCCTTTGTGTGTATATGCACGCAGAAGATCAAATATGCACATTCAAGATCCTGCAATCCATGTTTGCGTTTGGTGGGTTATGGAAACAAGAACATAGCCAGCATGCACACCCCTGAAAATGGAGTATGGCTGCCTGCATGGTGGGGTAAACAAACGGTATACACGTAAAATGTTACATGTCTGTGTGAGTGTGTATGTGTGCACGCCTGAAATCTGATTAAATGACACAGGAAACAGATGATGAGCGCCTAATGGCAGCCATCAGTTGGCTCTACCCAGGTAGGCAGCCTGTTGTGCAAATGACCCTGTGTTTGTAAAGCACTTAGAGCTTGATCTCCGTCCGAGGACAGGTGCTATAGAAGTATCCAAATGAAATCAAATCAAAATGAACAGCTGTATTTCTAAACATCAGAAAAGAAGACTATATTATTTCACTCTGCCAAACACTAGAAAAAAGACCAAAAAAAACTTACCTGCAGAATGTCATGTAATCATTCTCACCAGCTGTTAACTCATCGAAGTGTTTTCAGTCAGCTGAAGCCAAGGAATAATTGTGAAAAACTTTTCACTTTCACACCTTGCTCAAGGAAACTGAAAACACTCTCATATGGAGTGGATGGCAGGTGAGAATTACTGGTACACATTCTGAAAATTAGTTTTTCCCTTTTTTAATTTAATTCTGAAACAGTTCTTTTGTAATTCTTAAGCATGCAAAAACTTTATCATACCATATATGGTAATACTATGTAATAAAAGAGATATCTTCCCTCCCTGCTGCCTGACCTGATAGGGCTGTCCAGTAAGGATAAGTTCATGAGTGTTGCTGTCGATGATGAAGTCCACTTGTCCCATGTTGCGCAGGGAGTCCTGGTAGGCCTCTGTGGCCTGCACCAGCATGGACAAGTCACTCTCCACCCACACACGTTGCCTGCTGAACACCTGCACATCATAATCAGTGCACACAATTAGGGTGTGTGTGTGTGTTTGTGTGAGTGTGTGTGTGTGTGTGTGTGTGTGTGTGTGCCTGTGTGTTTGGCGTGTGTGTATGAGAGAGAAAGAGAGAGAGAGTGTGTGTGTATGCATACATGTATGCATTTCCTTTGATTCACTATTTCGCCACCACACACAACTTTTGTTGATCAAACAGTTCACTGCCATTGACAACTTTGGTTGACATCAATGAGTTATGTTAAACAGGCTGTTTTTCAAATTGTAAGTAACAAAGCTTGGCAGCTGCAGCCAACTATCCCGCACAACAGGAAATTGACCAACCTTACACCCCTTGACTGAGTTTGAAGTGAACAAGTCCAGTGTGTTGTTTTCACACAATCCAAATCATGTGACTGAGAGCATCAGGTATAAAATAGTTGGCACTGGGGAGTATTTCTCACACAGAAGCTTCATGACGAAGAGTTGAATATTTCTCACAAATTACAGTATTAGACACAACAAATTCCTGCTAAAGAAATAAATCAAGAAACATTAAACTTTCTGACATTACATTGTTAAGAGAAAGAAACTGGAGTAAGGGTCCCAAGTCTTCGCTCAGCCCTGAATGACTTTTTTGTCTTTTGCAGTTTACTAGCCAATACATACTCAAGGAATAAAGCAGAAAGTTCAGTGTTTAAAAACAATAACATTTTTGTCATTTGCAGTTTACTAGCCCATACATATTCAAAGAATAAGAAAGAAAGTTCAGTGTTTGAAAACAATAAAATTTTCAACTTTAACCACTCCTTTATGTGTGTAAGTGGTGAAATGTATGTGGCTGAGTGTAGGAATATATGGTTGAAGGTGTATGTTTTACATGTGGAAGCAGTATGTGAGTTTTGGTAAGATGGGATGAGTGTATGTGGAGTGTTTTCACAGCCTGGGTCAGGTCAACATATTGTCTTTCACACAAATTAAGAATAAAAAATGCAGCAATGAAATTTATGATTAATTTCTTTACTTAATCAAAAGATTTGTGGTGCACATCATTTTCAACTGGTTATCATGGGGATGACCCCAATAATAACAATAATAATAAGTGCCCCTGAAACAGACATCACATCGCTGATAAGAATTTTGTTTCAGTTTGTAGGATAACACATTCATTCAGCACAACAAATGTACATGAACACATATCTTATAACATGTATTCTTTACAAGTTCATTGTATTCCAATGGATAAGGGTTACTTTATGTCACATTCATTACAGATAAAATTAGCATAACCAACTGTAAAAACTGAAAGGGAGGTTTGATTCCAAGAGAGGGAGGAACAGAGAGGGGGATAGTGGGGGTACTGGATCAATGATATTACAAACACTCACTTGCACTCACTCGCTCCCTCTCCTCATACCAGCAGCAGGGCCACATGGATTGATTTTTATAGTGTGTTTACTAAAGAAAACAGTAACATGGGTATGCAATACACACACTAATCAGTTTAACCTATTTCGCAAAAGCAACTTACACATAAAGCAGCACACAGTAAAAAAATTCACCCTACACCTAAAGTACTTCCTACAAGCAGCACCCCTGGAGCACACACACAAAACCAAAGACCCCGGTCAGATAAAATCTTAAATATCTGGACATGTGTATGTGGTTCATCCGTCGGGATCGACGAGGACCCTCTAGTCATCCTGGGGGTGGGTGGGTTGGGCTCTGTGGGTGCGCAGATGACTGGTCAGGCCAGTTCGCACCCAGAAGGTTCTGACACAGTGTGGATAGGGGATGGTGACGGCTGTCAGGGACTTGCTGTCCCTGCTTTTCCTGGCCTGTCTGCGTTGCTCTGCTGCAGCGATTCAGTTGGCCTCACAGGATTTGGCACCTTTGTGGACAGCTGAACGCCACTTTGGTCTGTCCATTGCATTTAGCTCCCATGTGTCGTGGCTGATGTTGAAGGCCTTCAGAGAAGCTTTCAGAGTGTCTTTGAAGCGCTTCTTTTGGCCTCCATGGGAGCGCTTGCCATGTTGGAGTTCGCCGTACAGCAGTTTCTTGGGGAGCCGGTGGTCTGGCATGCGAACTACATGGCCTGCCCAGCGCAGCTGGGCCTGCATCAAGATGGTGTAGATGCTGGGCAAGTTTGCACGAGTGAGCACCTCTGTGTCAGGGATCTTCTCTTGCCACTTTATGCCGAGAAGTTTTCTGAGGCTGGTGGTGTGGAAGTGGTTCAGCTTTTTGGCGTGGCGTTTGTAGACCGTCCATGATTCATATCCATAGAGCAGTGTGGTCAGAACTATGGCCTTGTATACTTTGAGCTTCGTCTCCAGGGTGATGCCTCTCCTGTTCCAAACGTTCTTATGGAGTCTGCCGAAGGCAGCGCTGGCTTTGGTGAGTCTGGCATTCACCTCGTCGTCGATGACAACTGTGCAAGACAGTGTATTGCCCAGGTATGTGCACTTGTCCACCACGTTCAGTTGTTGCCCGTTGATGAAGATGTTTGGTTCAACATAAGGCTTTCCTGGAGCTGGCTGGTGCATCACCTCAGTCTTCTTTGTGCTGATTGTGAGGCCAAAGTTGTCACAGGCAGCAGAGAACTTGGCGACGCTGTGTTGCATGTCAGCTTTGGAGGCAGCGTTGAGAGCACAGTCATTAGCAAACAGGAAGTCGTTGACAGTGTCTGTCCTCACCTTGGTTTTTGCTTGAAGCCTCCTGAGGTTGAAGAGTGAGCCATCTGTGCGGTACCTGATGCCAATGCCTACGTCAGCGTCTCCGAAGGCATCTGTCAGCATGGCTGAAAACATGAGACTGAACAGGGTGGAGGCAAGAACACACCCTTGCTTGACTCCGTTGGAGACAGGGAATGGTTCTGAAGTCTCTCCGTTGTCTTGGACTCGGGCCAGCATCCCACCGTATGATGGTGATGAATTTTCTGGGACATCCATACTTCGCCATGATTCTCCAAAGGCCATCTCTGCTAACAGTATCAAAGGCCTTGGTCAGATCGACATAGGTGGAGTAAAGGTTGGCGTTCTGTTCCTGACACTTCTCCTGGAGCTGCCTGGCAGCAAACACCATGTCGATAGTCCCGCATTCTTTCTGGAAGCCACACTGGCTCTCTGGTAGGAGACCTTGCTCAAGGTGCGCTATCAGACGGTTGAGTAGCACTCTGGCCAGAGTCTTGCCTGTGACGGACAGCAGGGATATTCCACGATGGTTGTCGCAGGCCTGACGATTTCCTTTGCGCTTGTACAGGTGTATGATGGAAGCGTCTTTGAAGTCCTGTGGAACTGCCTCATGCTGCCAGATGAGCTGGAACAGCTGATGAAGCTTCTCAGTCAGCGCTATACCACCTTCTTTGTAGACCTCAGCTGGAATGGAGTCTAAGCCAAGGGCTTTGCCATTGGATAGCAGACGGATAGCTTTCTGGGTCTCCTCCAAAGTTGGAATGGCATCCAACGACTCACTGACTGGCACTTTGGGGAGTCGGTCGATGGCTTCATCATTCATGGTGGAAGGGCGGTTCAGTACGCTGTCAAAGTGTTCAGCCCATCTCTCAAGGATCCTGTCCTTGTCAGTGATTAGGGTAGAACCATCAGCACTGAGGAGTGGAGTAGATCCAGAGGTGGTGGGACCGTAGACTTCTTTCAGGCCATTATAGAAGTTCTTTATGTCGTTTCTGTCTGCAAAGCCCTGGATCTCATCAGCTTTGTTGCTCAACCAGGAATCCTGCATCTGCCGCAGCTTCAGCAGGATGGTGCTGCGTGCGCTGTTCAGTATGTCTTTCTTTGACTGTGACTTGTGATCTTCAATGCGGGCTCTGTAGGCTTGGCGTTTGTCTTCCAGCAGCTGCTTGATCTCAGTGCAGTTCTCAACAAACCAGTCTTTGAGCTTCCTGGCAGAAGGCCCCAGGCACTCCATGGCAGTGTTGTACACTGTCTCATGCAGTGCGCCCCATGCTGCCTCCACATTCTGGTTGTCCAGCACGGTGGACTCAAGGCGTTCCTCCAGGGTGTCAGCAAAGCTCTGCTTGATGTTGCCTAGCTCCAGCTTGTTGACATTCAGGCGTTTGGGTGCTTTCATGCCCTGAGGCCGTCTCTTGGGCTGGATGCGGAGGTTGAGTTTGGAGACGGTAAGGCGGTGGTCTGTCCAGCACTCGGCGCCGCACATGGCCCTCGTGACTCGTACGTCCTGCCTGTCCCTCTTCCTGAAGATGACAAAGTTGATGAGATGCCAATGCCCAGAGCAAGGATGCATCCATGACGTCCTGTTACGGGTAGGGAGGCAGAGGACGGTGTTTGTGATAAGAAGGTTGTGCTCGGCACATGTCTGGAGAAATAGTTGACCATTGCTGTTACAGTTACCAACCCCATGCTTCCCAATCACGCCTTCCCAGGAGGTGCTGTCACAGCCAACTCTCGCGTTAAAGTTACCAAGAATGATGAGCTTGTCTGCGCTGGGAACAGTGGTGATGACAGCGTTCAGGTCCTCGTAGAACGTGTCCTTGATCTCATCCGGGTTGGTCATGGTGGGTGCGTAGGCGCTGACAATGGTGGTAAACTTCTTCCCATTGCATAAAGGGAGTTTCATCGTCATCAGGCGATCATTCACTCCTTTCGGGGGGCCAGCCAGCTTGCCAACGAGCTTTCACTGCAAAGCCAATTGCAGCCTTACGTCTCTCTTCAGGTCCGCAACCACTCCAAAGGAAGGTGTAGCCTGCGCCTCGCTCACAGAGTTCGCCTTCTTCTGCCAGTCTGGTCTCACTTAAGGCAGCGATGTCGATGTTGTACCTGGCTAGTTCACTCGCAATGAGTGCTGTGCGTCTCTGTCTGAGTCACCTCTGTCCAGAAGCGTACGCACATTCCATGTGGCAATGGTCAATGGGGTGCTCCTTGTTTTCTTCTTTCTTTCCTTTGTGTGTCGACCACTTGAGTAGGGTCCCCATCAGCCGCGGTATGCTGACTAGGGTGGTGTGAAGCAGGCAATGTTTAGGGCACCTTTTCTAGCCCCTTCCTCATGCCATGGAGGTGAGCAGTGCTGTCCTGAAGAGGGCTGCTCGGTCACTCAGGGGGCTGCCAATCTCCACCGCTGCTCCAGGCGGTGAAAAACGACCCTGTGGCCTGAGCCGCCTGTGTGCAGGTCCGCGGCTACAACTGCCAGTGTACCCACACCTGTCGCTTCGTCGCTCGCCTGTCGCCACAGGGCTTGGGGAAAATGATGGTATGGGATGAAGGATGACTAATGACTTGCGCGATGACTTTGTTTATAGTGAGGAGTTGCGCACCGTCGACCTCACTCTCTTGTCTGAGACCGTCTGTATCCAGTGGCAAGACGAGGTCAAGACGAGTGGAGATGGAAACAGATGCAGTGGATGACCAGGATGTCCTATGTGCCTCATCCTGCCCTCAGCACTCCACAGTGCTCTGCTGCAACCACCTTTCTCTCTGTTGAACCATGAAGGTTTCTTCCACAGAGTCCGCCGGATCCAGTCTTCACATGCTTGGGTAGACAAGCCCTAACTCACCGAGGGTTTGAGACCTGTCAGCTACCCTCACCTAGTTTAGCCAGCCTGTCAAAGCCGTTGCCTGGGGGTTGGGCGCTGCCACATGCTAGCAGCTTCTAGGACCCATAGGTGAGAGCTGGGTGCCGGTGGGGACCAATAGAGGATGAACCACTCCCGGAAGAGCGTGACAAACCCCGCCTCTAAAGGTGCTACCCTCCCGTGCACCCCCCTAATCTGGACATCACTGACATAAAAGGCCTATACACTCTCAGCGCTTTTCACCACATGTCAATAGTATGCACTCCTCTCACACATAGATCTATGTGAGGTAAAACAAGCTTCATTAAGCTTACCTGCCACCAACAGTGACAAACAAAACTGTGTATTACCATGACCAAAGAAATCTCTTTGTCTTCACAAAGTGTCCCACTGACATAAATAATTGTATGGGAAATCATTACAACCAACAACAAACTATGTGCAATAACATATCACTGACCCTCATCGCTCTCCTTGTTAATCAACTCATTAACCACATTACAATGTGCTTTCCCCCTTTAAACAAAGTAAACCACTGACACATAACACAACTCCTACACATGTTACCACAACTACCAACAAGTCAAATGTGTTCCACAACACTTGCTGTTACCCCCATGTGCACACACATGAAAAATCCTCAACACACACTGACAGTGTTAATCTACAAATCTGTCCACTTCACATTTCACCGACATCACCTATTATACATAATAGGTAGATAATACATCAAAAATACATCAAAACCCACTTTAGGTGTAGCAAAATCAAAATACTATACACACCTCACACATACCATCTCCATGTCTTCTCATCTCTCGATGCTTTCACTGTTTCCACAGTCAGTCAACAACTGACAATACACTGACATATCACTGCACTACACATTTTTGTGTGCCAAGACACAACACCATTTGAACCAAGCACTGTAACCAAAATCAGAACAAAGCATTTGTAACAAAATAGTAGGGGGTTGGGGGTGGGGGGTACTCATAAGATATAGGCCAGTACTTCCTTCACTTAGTGGCTAGATTTCATGCCTTAACCCCTTTTCTTTCACCAGCCTCAAGACCAACATACCCTGGCTGTTCAATGACACAAAACATTGTTCCCAACAAAGTTATCAACAGTTAAAACCATTTCAAATCATGTACTTACAGCCCAACGAGGATTTCCCTGCACCTCACATCACCGATCAGTCAGTCAGCCTGTGTCAGTTTTCAGTTCTTATGGGAGACAGCTAAGAACTAGCTGTGCTGACTGGTTTTATTCCCTCCCACCACATACTGTGCATACTAAATACGAACCATAGCTTTTTCAATAGGTTAAACCAAAGTAACCAGTCTTGGCTTGTCCTAGTGACACCAATAAGCCAGGGAATTTAGATTAAAATTTGTGTTAGTTCCAAATGTGTGCAACAAAACCGTTCTTTCTACGATAAAATAGAATAAATCATACTGATCACGCTGATATAAAGTTGACCACTATAGTGGGCCAGGAACATAATTAGATTTTGATTTTTAATGTCAAGATTCATGTGGTTTTATTGCTTCTGCCCGTGTGAGAGCGCCTTACAGAGAGTTGCAAGGCAAGAGCAGGTGAAGGTTACGTAAGCGCAGTTTGTTGGTCATCAGAGGAAAGCATGTAGCGCAGTACAGTACATGTGACTGACTGCTGCTGTGCTGATGCTGATCTGTGGGCAGGACACTGCGGCAGACAACAGATACTGTACAGAGAGCTAGTAAGATAGGTCTTTGGGGTCAAAAGGAAACAAACATTTTCAATTTCATGTATTTTAAACTAAATCGGTAGAAGATGTAAATTTGCTTTTATGAATGTATTCCAGTTTCCAGTTTCAGCACAAGATCATTTAGTTCTGAAGTACAATTTTGTTGACATTTTACTCAATGCACAACTTGGAAATACTTGAGGCTCTGCTTATTAACATGTAGAATATAAATATCCAAATATGTGTTAACCAGGTTTGTTTGAATGAACATTGTGGGAGCACTGTCCAGACAATTAATTTGGAAAGTATGGAAGGCAGATGATGGCCAAATCGACCAACATCATGTCTTGATGTGAAAAGAATGGTATGAAATACATCTTTTTCTTTGGAAATGAACCAATATTTGCACATGTGACTCATGAACCTTGGCGAAGTATATGTCAATTTAGCATGGGATATAAGTAATAATAATGATATTGATAATATCAATAATGATAATAAATCATGTATTTTATTAATGATTATAGAAAACTTTGTTGTAACATGTGTAACACTGAATCCAAGTTACCCAAACTAACTTTCCTAACATAGATGTTTGAATTACTGGATTCATGATAATGCTAATAATGAATCTATCATGCAATCCTATGTCCATGCAACGAAATCAAACAAAATATGAGCAAAATTATGTATTTTATCAATGATTACCTAAAAACTCATGACATATGTAACATGGAAACCAAAATACCTAGACTTACTTCCCCACCCTGGATGATTTTTTTTTTTTTCAGAAACGTAGCAGGCACTCCATTTTCACATCAATTCTCTCCGATGTTTAACTGTTTAAAGTACTACTGTTTATTATGAAATGGGAACAGTATAATTTATATTACTTGACAAAAGTTATCCTCTTTATCTGAATAATTGCAATAAAAGCACCGGATTCTTTGTATCTTTTTATTCAATCAATAAACAGAAAACTAATTAGCTTTATCCTCACAGAAAACAAATCTGTAGGATTACAGAAAAACAAAATGTAATAAAAGTAAAACTATGAGAAAAAACAAACTAAAACCAAAACAAAAACTAAGAATAAGAAATTTTATTATCTGCATAAAGCAGAACGGAAGAACATGTGTTCTGTGTCTGAAAGTAATACTTGACTTCATCTCAAGCACTTCTAAACGTGAAATGCTTCAAACTTCTTTTTTTTTTTCTTTTTTTTTTTTTTTAATCATTCACAATCAGTGCACAGTTTGGTTTTTCAGAACTTGTGTGATGTAAAATGTGGCTGTTCTAATCAAATTTTGCAATACAATAGGATCATAGGGACTGACGTGTTTTTCCAATACAACGATTTTTTCATTCCACACTTCGTCTGTCACGTGAACTGATAATACATCATTTCATGATATAACTTCACAAGACAGCATAAGCCAGAATAAAGGAAATTATAAGGGGAGATTTTCTACTTTGAACTTTGCTGTTTGCAATTTTTGATGCAACAAGTATTCAACTAAAATCAGTCTTATCAAACAACATGAGTTGATTTGTTTCGAAATCTTACGCCAGTATCTGAATATTACCGCATCTTGCGGTAATATTCAGATACTGGTGTAAGATTCGAATGATTTCCGCAGTGATTATGTCTAAACTTAATCGGATGAGAGAAAAATGCATAAACAAACCATAACAATGTCAAAATTAACATAAACAGTTTATTTTCAAACAATATATCAACCATTAGGGTGACTGCACATATCAGAGATTTCCGTGTAACATATATGTACATTTCACATGCTGTTGGAAACAACACATTCTCTGAATCTGTGTTCAAACACACACGATTGAAGGGTGTCTGTCAAACCGATTTATGCTTTCCCGCAATAAATCCACATGAATTATATGAAAACAGTTCTAATTTTGTTTGCACATATATATTTATTGGGACATTTACATGCACAGAAGTAACACAGAAAAGTGGAAGTGAAAATTGATATGCGACGTTGACTGCTTTTAAGTAGTTGAATAGACATTTTTACCAGAAAATGAGTATATCCTGTCGAAGATAGAAGAGTTGACCACCTGCTGCAAGTAAAGAACGTGTAGTGTAATCACGAATGTGCTTGCCTTTGAATGAATGAAAAACATGTCAAGAGAAACGGGTTGTTTATGTCTGTCATGCGGGTTTTTTGCGTAATATTTCAAACTTAATATACTAATTTTATTGATGATGAATGTTTTATTACAACAACAAATGAATATAGATCAGGTCTGTACGTACTGGATTTTAATCAGATTTGTACTTATTCACTTATACCACTTCAGTTCAGACACAAAGCTATGTCACAAAATGGCGCCAAAATTTTGTATGTTTTTAATAATTTTCAACACATTTAAGACACAAGGGCAAAACAGAATCTCACAAAATTTCTCTATTCAGTTGCAATCCTGATAACATGTGAAATATTTGAATAATCATTGTAAACACATGTAAACACATCAGACTGAGAGACCCCGATTTCCAACAAAGTTCTGGAGACTGACCAACTTTTATCTTCCAGGCAGTCTTTGCTCTTCATGACTATCTGATGGACTTCATTTTGCCACCTTCATACTCTAGCCAGATGCATTTTCTTTCCCATGGTAAACTGACATGTCTACTGCGCCAGGGTCCATGAGCTACATTTGCAAATACCGGCTCATTTCCAAAGAAAAATATGTATTTCATACTGTTCTTTTCACATCAAGACATGATGCTGGTCAATTTTGCCATCATCTGCCTTCCATACTTTCTGAATTAATTTTCTGAACAGTGCTCCGACAATGTTCATTGAAACAAACCTGGTTAACACATATTTAGATATTTATATACTACTCATTAATAAGCAGAGCATGAAGTATTTGCAAGTTGTGCATTGTGTAAATAAAATGTCAACAAAATTGTACTTATGAACTAAATGATCCTGTGCTGCCTTCGTAAATTCACCTTTGCAGTCAGTATAATACTGTTTTCATTCTTTATGAAATGTCATGACTGGTAAGAAACTGGAAAACATTCATAAAAGTGAATTTGTGTCTTTTATCGATTTAGTATAAAATACATGAAATTGAAAATGTTTGTTTCCTTTTGACCCCAAAGAGTTCTCTTATTTTCTGTACGGTATCTGTCATCTGCCGCAGTGTCCTACTAACGGAGGTATAGGACAGCATCAGCGCGGCAGCAGTCAGTCACATGTACTGTATCACGCTGTACGCTTTCCTCTGGCAACCCCTTATACTGTACTTGCGTAACCCTGGCTTGCTCTTGCCTTGCCACTCTTTGTATGGCACTCTCTCATGGACAGATGTGTGAAAAATAATTATTAAAAATCAAAATCTAATCATGTTCCCACCCACCTACAACGGTCAACTTTATATCCGCGTGATCAGTATGATTTATTCTATTTTATTGTGAAAAGAACGGTTTTGTTGCACACATTTCGACCATTTTTGTATCTGCCCTGGACTACGGGTGACAGCAGACACACTGAACAAAAACAGCTGACTAGAGAGTGGGGGTGAGGGAGGGGGGGAGGAGGGATGGTGGTGCGGTGTCGGCGTGACCTCAAAGACTGGACTTTGGACTGGACGGAGCAGGGAGGAAAATAAGAAGGCGGGTATGGGGGCAAGGGAGGGATGGGGATGATATTATAAATAAAGTTTCAATGGGCATTTATATATCATTTTTTTAACACATGGTAACATGAAAATACATTTTTGGGGACTGGTTACACATACCCCTCCTGAGAAAATGTTTCACAATTTCTCATTTTTGTACCAAGCCATTCCACTAACGGACTGAAACTTTGCTCCCCAAGATAGTTAACTCTTTCCATACGAACGGCGAAAGAGACGACGTTAACAGCGTTTCACCCCAATTACCATCATCAAAATATTGCAAGCGGAAGGCTCTTATACTGAAGAGGTGAATGTTGACAAAGAATACCACAATTCTGACGACGGAAGCTAAAGGTTGGGTCATTCAGACACCCACTGGACATCCGAGGGGTCTGTGTAGCGGAGAAGAGAGAACTGGCCGTACTGAGTGAGTTTAGACTTTTACTGTCTTCCACATGTTGTGTTATTTTTTGTGATTCAAGAAGTGACTGGTCCTTCAAGTCTCTTTTTGTAATTTGATGAACCAAATTTAAAATATCAACTGGCTTCCTAACATGGTTAGACCCACGAGGAATAAACACGGGTGGTGATTCAGTTTGATTTTCAGTTACTGTTCCATCTGCTGATACAGAGAGTTCTCCATCAGAACCTTCAACAGGATCCCTGAATTCACCAAAGTCTTCAACAACTTCAGTGATCTCTTCAGTTTTTTTTAATACTTCACCTCTCAGTATTTTTTCTGGTAATGTCACCTGTGACCATTTTTTAAATACATTTGTTCTGAGGATAATAGGGACTTTCTGAGAACAGACTGTATCATCACATACTAATGTCACTGTTTCTATGGTTTGCTCTTCTCCAGCAACACTGGCAGGCAAAGTACATTTTACTGACACCATTTCTTTGTAAAGCACATTTTGCCCCCCAGCCCCTGTAACTAAAAGTTCTGTTCCAAGTTCCTGGAGTGAAACATGTGGTAAATTTTCTTGAAAAAATGTATCAGAAATAACTGTTACTTGTGAACAACTGTCTAAAAGACACATTGCATTTTTTCCTTCAATTATTTAGTTGCGTTTCAAAACATGGGCCAACTAAGACTTCGAAAATATTGGAATCACTTCATAGTTCAGCTAAAATAATGTCTGGGGTCAGTTTTACAGTTTGTCTTTTTTGGCAGTTCTGTACTTGAATAATATATATGTACAGTCTTTTATTTCAGGTTTAACAATGGTAAGTCCCTTAGGCAGAGAAGTTCTTCTGTTCTGGGAAGAAGTTGAGCTGATGCAGGCACTGGACCTTGAAGTTGAATAGTCTGCCCCAGAGTCAAAGTTATATTGATATCTCAAAGCCGAAAAGATTTAAAGTTTGCTTTAAACTGATGGCAGTTTGCAGCTTTGTTGTTGTTCTGCGGGGCACAGTGGTGGTGCAGCCGACGTCTGCCCCATAGCATCGACTGACTGCCATTTCCCATAGGCTGCCGTCGGTGAAATCTGGGGATCTCCTCCTCTCTGAACATGTGGGGACTGGGTTCCTTTGTGCAGTCTCTCGCAAAGTGGCTTCCTCTCTCCCCACATCTCCAGCAAGGACATCTGGGGGTGGGGGGGTGGGGGTCTGGGGGGGGGGGGTTGTTTGTTTTTTGTTTTGCTTTTGCCTCAGTTGCATGCAGGTCATGGAGCACCAACATTTTCTTTTTTCTTCTTTTTTTTTTTCGTGCTACACATGCCTTCTTCATTAGCCGAATAAAGAAAAAAACAAAGGCTTTTTTTTCCGTTTCTTTTCTTTTCTTTTTCCTGGTCTTTTTCACATAAATTTTCTCATTACTGCACAGTTTCCATTGACTAAGTATTATTCTAAGTATGCATAAAGCTGTATTATGATAAGTGTTCACAGTTGACTATTCTCGTTTCATGAACAATTTCAATGAGTATTTAAGTACACTTATGGAGATGTCTGGATTTTTTGAAATTTATGATTAACCTATCTTTACTTAAACATAACAAGACTGGTGGTGCAAATCATTTTCAATTTGTTATCATGGGGAATGACCCCAATCAGTCAGAATAACAAAATCAGAAGAGGAACAAATAATAATAACAATAATGATAAGTGCCCCTGAAACAGACATCACATAGCTGATAAGAATTTTGTTTCAGTTTGTAGGATAACACATTCACTCAGCATAACAAGTGTACACAAACACATATCTTATAACATGTACTCTTTACAATTTCATTGTATTCCAATGGTTAAGGGTTACTTTATATCACATTCATTACTGATAAAATTAGCATAACCAACTATAAGAGTATTTCCATTATCACTGATGTTTTACAATAAGTTGCAACTACTGAATGTATATTCCATCAGATGTAACAGCAATGTAACATTTATAAAATGACTATTCCCTCAAATTATCACACAAAAAATGATGAGGTCTTCAAATAGCCACGCATAATGGCAATCTCACTCTGAACATCTTGGTCATACATACATATTCAATGGAATCAAACTTACGTCCTTTTCAATGAAGTAATTTAATCAAAATTGCCAAAAAGACTCTACTATGACCCAAGCAAACTATCCAGGGTTTGTTCTATAACTGTATAACAGAATAAATTTTATGTTCAACAGAATAATGTTTCTATCAACAAACACACACACACACACTACTGGAGATTAACAGCTTCCATTCAAGTTAATCCCCATAAAATGATACACTCAGCTGAGTGAGAATTTCTTGTGACCTATCATAATCATTCATAACCAAATGTTTACAATTACTCCTGTAATGACATAATAAGAAATAATACCAATGACAATAAAACAATAACAATAAAACAATCTTGTGATAAATAACAACCAGAATAAAATACAAATAATAATTATCATTCCTGATACACATCACTATCAATATCCTTACACCAACGTGCATATCAAGTTCTGCATCTCAGTTTTTCCATATTATTTTTTATGCATTTCCACAAACTTTAATGATACTTAAAATAACGCCTTGTATCGTTTCAAGTAATGAAACTCTGATACAATAATATACTAAGTTCTGCAACACATTATTTATTAATCAAATATATTGCCCTCCTACTGAAATCATCTTATCTGTTTTATGGCTGTGCTATGGCTCGATGATCAATCATTTCTATTCATGAACTCAGAAACAAAAATTATGAATCACATGGATCACGCCTTGATATCCTTTACTTGTCTGGTGATCGGCGATCTTTGTTCTTATTATTCTGAAGTCTAAAAATATTACTTTCCATAATATCAACAAACTAAATTTTACCTTGATCAGAGACACTGAAATTACCCAGATTAAACAGACAAACAGACAAAGGCCATGTCCTTAAGAACACTTACGGCCTCAGACAGATGCTTCATCTGCTCTAGGTATAGGTTTCCAATAATTGTTTAAAAGTTTCAATGGGCATCTATATATTATTTTTTAACACAAGGTAACAGTCCACAAACGTGAACTAAAATACATGTAAATACATTTTTTCAGACTGGTTACACAACAATGATTAGAAAAATAAGAACAAGAAATAGTGAAACATGGCATATAAATAGAATAAATAGTAAAATATACATACTATAGCAATGCTGTTGAATTCTTATGTAACTTGCCATCCAAACTGGTTAAAAAATAAAGCTGCTGTCAGGATGGCTTCTGCATTCATAAATTTATAGCTGGGGTCACAGAGATTTGCACAACCCTGATAATTATCATTCATGAGAAGTGAATTAAAAATCAGAAATAAATACTTGAAAGTAAATCAACTGCTAATGTCTTTAATGCTTAAGAAATTGGGCTGAAGGCACACAGTGTGATTGTGGAAGTGTGAAGAAAAAAGGAGAGAGAGAGAGAAATTAATCAGAGAGTCAATCAGAGAGCTCAAATAAACAAGAACAAATGTCCCAAGACAGCGCCAAATAAAAACATATCTCCTGTAGTCTGTGGTGATAAATCTTGCCAGGTACTTAATCCATCTCTGAAGGAATTGAAGTAATAAGTTTGGAAATATATATATATACACACACAAAAGGAAAGAAAGATGATGACCTGTCTTAACAGAGTTGTTCATATCTTATTAACAAGTAAGGAGTCATATCAAACTCTCTAAACACCATATTGTGTCTTATGTATTTTTAAATGGATCTTAGAATCATGAATGAATGAGGAATTAATGATATCGATAATTATATAGTGGCTACCCATGGTCAGAGACCAAGCTCTAAGTGCTTTACAAATCCATGGTCATTTGCACAACAGGCCGCCAACCTGGGTAGAGCCGACTGACAGCTGCCATCATTCATTTCCTGTGTCATTCAATCAGATCTCAGGCACACACACATATAACACTCAGACAGACATGTAACATTTTACGTGTATGACCGTCATCTTTGTGTGTGTGTGTGTGTGTGTGTGTGTGTTTGGGGTTGTGTGTGTGTGTGTGTGGGTGTGTGTGTGTGTGTGTGTGAGAGAGAGAGAAAGAGAGAGAGAGAGAACAAGAACAAGAACAAAAACTTTAATCTCCAGGCCTCTGGCCCCTAGAAAGAGGTCAAAAGTACACAATATGGTGATCAATCAGCGACAACAATTCTTCAATCACCGATGTGTGTGACGGGACATTAAACAAAAAAAACAAACAACAGTGACAACAAAATGTAAAATACATACTAACTTAAACCTGTAGAACAAAAGTGCTTCCTGTGCATAGTAAATCAGTTCTAACTTTCATCATTGTTGCCACTGAATTCCTGTCATATTTTCAGGGCATTAAATATATAAACGCAGAGTTTATGAATACTGTAAACAGAACCATTCTTCAGCAAGTGAACATACAATTGACCTTCAGACTTCAGATGTTTTTGCCACAGGTTATTGTAGAGGACACAATTGTTTATAAAACTGTTTTCATCTTCGACCACATTACAACGTTTACATGTGTAATTTGAATTACATTTGAATGTTCTCCTAAAAAAGGATCCATTTATTGGGAGCAAAACAAGCCATAATTTTACCAAACAGTCCCTAAAACACTTTTTATCCACAAAGTCAAAATATTACTCACACTAAAAACCAGTTTTAAACAGTCTGTAGTTATGATATATATATCTTTAGACATTACTGACTCGTCCCACTCTGCATAAATATATCTTTCATTCTTTGCTTAAATAATGACAAAAAAGTTTGCTCACAATCAACACCTTGTTGCAACCAGACATATCCAAACCCAAGTCTAAATAAAGTTGTTGTTTTTTTACTAAAGACACCCAGCATTTTTTTCCCCTTTCGTCCAGGTTAAACAACATCAAATATGCCTGTCTGGGTAATCGGTGCACATTCATATTGAGCAACCTTAACCAGTACTTGATACACTTTATAGCACTATTTATATACAGTGGATAACGTCCTAGTTCGCTGTATACAAACTTGTTTGGTACTCTAAGTGGTATGTTCAAAAAATGTTTACATGCAAAGGAATGAACCTTCTCAATATTATCAAGTCTGTTAAGACCCCACATATCAGAAGCGTACAAAACAATGGGTTGTACCTGAGCATCAAATATTTTGAAAAAATATCCTTTGGAAATATCATTCAGCTTCATTATATATTTTATACAGTCAATGCATGCATGTTTGCCTTTTACTGCTAAAATCCCTACTCCTTTGTTTATACTCATTTTTGTTGTAAAAACAAACCCTAGATAATTATATTCATTCACTACTTCCAGAGAATTTCCATCGAGATTCCACTTTTCATATCTTCCCCAAAAGCCACCTTTTCGAAAAACCATCACTTTAGTCTTGTCAGTATTTACATTCAAGAGTGTTTTACATGCATTATTCAGAATATTAATTTGATTTTGCAGACCAATCGCAGTGTTAGATAGCAATACTATATCATCCGCGAACAGAAGAATGTACAACTCTAATAAATCAGGCAAAAACTGAATTCCATGAATACCACTGATTTCAAATGCTGATGCAATTTGGTTAACAAACAACGAAAACAAGGGCTAAACATACATCCGTGCCTTAGGCCAAAGGGACAATAAAAAAACTCAGTTAACTTATCTTCAATACATATGCAAGACGTAACACATTTATACACAGCAATGATAGCATTCATAAATTTTCCTTTTATACCTTTCTGAATCAAAATATCAAACAAAGACTGATGTTGCACAGAGTTGCTTTTCTCAGATCAACAAAACAGGCATAAAGTTTACCTCCCTTCTTTGATAAAGACTTCTCAATAACCGCGTTCAGAGTAAAAATATGATCTGAGAGAGAGGGAGAGAGAGAGAGAGAGAGAGAGAGAGAGAGAATGACAGATACTGAGACAGACGAAAGAGTTGATTTACCTGGTTTGGAAGTGGTGAAACTTTCCATTTTTCATGATTACGGCTTAACACGTCTGTGGTTCCTGACAAAAAAAGGATGGACAAACAATATCAACATTATTTCTTTTTAGTTTTGTAACTATTGTTATAAGATTGATATTGATTCTGTAAATTAATATATTTTAAATTTTGCATTTGTGACAGAAGAGACAAGCCTTCAAGTCTCAAATGTGACACTTTTCCCGCCATGAAGCCAGTAACTATTTCATGTGTATGCATAAAGTTGTGTCTGTATGTTCATAAATTCATAACACTTTTCTTTTCAAGCTAAAGTCTGCTATAAATCAACACCATTTTGAACTTTGCTCTCTGTGATTGCAGAATCACAGTTGATAAATAAAGAAAGAAAATATCAGGGAGAATACAAAATTCTCCATTTTTACAAAAATAAACAGAACTCTTTACAAGTTCATTTGGCAAAGAAAACACACAAATAGAAAAGCATATGAAAAAATAAAAAGGAAGGTAATGGAAGGAAATTATGACACAAGGGGATTAAAAATGATAAATATGGTCAGCTTACAAAAGTGTTTTTATCTGCAATGGGTGGAAAACTTTTCAGACAAAAACTGGAGTTACATCCCAAAATGGCAGTTTAAACAATTTGGAAAATGGCCAAAAGTTCTCGACGTAAATTGCAGACCTAATCAATTAAAAGACAATATTACAAACAAATTCTGGAGAAAATTTCTCCATACATATTTAGAAACCAAACCAATAGAATCAGCAGAAAACGTACATTTTCACAATTTTCAAAATCAAATTTTGTGGAATAATAGACTCATACAACTTAAGAAAAAAAGTATTATTCTTTCCTAATTGGTCTAAGATTGCAATAGACAGAATTATGGATATGATTAAAACAGAAGATAAAAGACCATATACACTGGAGGAAATCCAAAGGAAAGTACTTCAAAACAATGCTGTCACTTATTTTGAATATCATGCTTTGATGAATGCTATTCCAGCAGAATGGAAAGAATGGATCAGACAGGCAGACACACAAATTCACACTTTGACAAATGAAAGACATTTTGCAAACAACTTTAATGATAAGCCAAAAGTAATACCAAATATTTAGATAATCAAACAAATGACAGAGATAAAGAAATCCGTGTGCATGTGGATTCTGGAAAAGAAAATTTGGCATTGAATTAAATAAAGATATCTGGCTAATCCCCTCATTTTGCAACAAAAGAAGTAAGACTGTGTGAACTGCAACGGAAAATCCTCCATAACATATACCCAACAAATATTATGCTACATAAAATGAATGTGACTGATGACAATAAATGCACGACTTGCAATGATGTGGTAGATTTTATTGAACACTTCTTTTTTGAATGCCCAAATGCCAATAATTTTTGGAAAGCAGTTGAGCGTTATATAAGCAGTAACACTGGGAAAAAAGTGCAATTGACAGTAATCGAAGTCTTGTTTGGTTTTCAAAACAAAGAAAATAAAAACTACACGGTAAATACTATAAACAGAATAATACTTATTGGAAAGATGTGTATAAGTATTGCCAAGAAAACTAAAACAACATCTCCAATCTTAGTAAATTTTTAATAGCAAGTCTCATGTCGAAAAATACAGTTCATATAGGTACAGAATAAACATTATGCTTGACAACATTGACAATGCTCTGCATATACATGGCACATATCTAAATGTATATGAAAACTGCAATGACATTGTTGACTAAGGTAGTAACAGCAATAATTATGCATCTAATTAATATCATTATCATTCCTCTTCAGATCCTCCTCTGAGTACCTATTACTATTATTATTATTATTATCATTATTGCTATTTTGATTATTATTGTTGTTGTTGTCGTCATCATTATCTTTTGAGAAACCCAGACATACGTATGCACTTGCAGAATATTAAAGCACGCAACAAATGTCCATCATTAGAAAACCCACACACAAAAGAAGCATGAATGGGACTAGTCCTATCTCCTTTTTCTTTATCACACAATGTGTTCTTTTCTATTTGAATATTTCGCTTTGCTACCATCAGTATTACTATCATTAGTATGATTAGTATGATTATTATTATTTTATTCATGTTTGTTTGTTTTTTTTGTTGCTGTTGTTGTTCGTTTTTTGTTGTTTTTTTCCTGGTCAATGAAGAAAGCCACGTGCAGAGCACAAAGAAAAAAGTACTTTAAAGAAAAAGAAAAAAAGGGACCCCCCTGCACCCCCCCCCCCACCCCCCCAAAAAAAAACCAAAACAAAAACGGTCATGATAATAACAAATAACTACATAAGAATAGGGGAGAGAACACAAGTTTTCTTTACCTGCAGAAATTAGTCTAAAGACCAATGTGTATTCGAAAGTCTTTTTGCTTTAATATATCCACACGATGTACGTCTTGAAGCAAGGCGTGTCGCAAGCAAAATGACGACAATTTTATGTGAGTTCACACATGTTTCTTTGTGAAGATCAAGGTATTTGTGTCAGGGTTGTGTCTCATCAGGGCCATAACTCTCCATTTTCACGTGCTCACGTTGAGCTGTGCAAGTTGTCAGATGATGTGTCCACCTCCATGTCTTCCTCATTTCGCAGATTATGATTTTTATGGCCTACATTTTTTGGGGTTTTTTGTTGTTTTTGTTTTGTTTTTGTTAAACCTTATATTGCCTTGCTTGTTCAGAATCTATAAATACGACTCACTTTGTTGGAAAAAAAAAAAGAGATGCATAGTTTAAAAAAAATGAATAGAGGCTATAAAAAATCATCAGTAATACATTGATATAGCATTTCTTTAAAGAGAATGTGAAGACATCCGTCACATAATTTATCCGTATTGTCTATTTACTTATTTATTTATGTATTTATTAAGATGTTTTACTATAGCTCATATTCTTGAAGCTCTATGCATTTTACAATATCATGTCATTGCCAACATTGTCTGTTGCATGTTTCCATGACACTTTTCATTTCTCTTTTCCTGTCCATTTGCAGGTAACCCTGTATAACGACCACAGCAGAAAGATGTTGATGAATGAATGTAAGACTTGTGGAATGGATGGGTGAATGATGGGAAATTAAAAAATTGTTAAAAAAAAATAATTAAAAAATAAAAAATCAGGGAGAATATCTACCCAACCAGTATCATCTAATGGGTAACGCAGTTACCCAGACCAGTGAGTGTACTCCATTCAATTGCGCAGAACTAATAGTAGCTAAGTTTAGCAAGCACTAATGTCACAACTTTCTTATAAACTTATATTTAGAACTGCTTCTCAGTTGATCTCTTCATCATATTTCTGCATTCTTCATCCCTCAGCTTTCCTTGTCAAGCTGTCTCTGGTATGTTTATATACCTTTCATTTGATATGCATATATATAGAATTGTGTGAAGACAAAATAGCATTCGTTCAAGACTGGAGTCAATGAATATTAAACTACAAACAAGCAGTCAGTTCAGCAATTTTCTCTCCAACAAAAGGCACTTGTCTTCAACCCAGTGCTGCTTAGCACCTCCCATCTGTATTTGTCCTAATATAAGTTACTAATGTAATGATGAAATACAAGTAAAATACTGATACAGCGCAACCTGATATTATTGTCAGACTGTTTATCCAGATTCATGCATACACAGCCTGGGCCAGTTCCATCCACTCCAGTGCACAAATAAGCATCAAAATGAAACTGTCAGTGTCCTGTGATCATGAAGTTCAACAATACCCATTCTAATTCAACCAGTGCGGAGTATCACATGCTGAACCATTCTTCTTGGATATCCAAGTTAATGAAGATATTGGTAGTGAGACATGGATGCATGGACACATGGATACATCCTAAGGCCTGTCACCCACGGGGTGTCAGTGACGGCCGCGCATCATTTTTTGATGTCTCACAACATTGTCGCGCCGATGCCTGAAACCCGTAGCGAGGCGTGTCGCTCACACACGCACGACAAACCTCCCCAGGCATCATGCATCACACTCCATATTTGGAAAGTCACGTGCTGTCAGTGTCACCCTGACGATAATTTATTGTTGATACTGAAGAGGAAATTATGGTTGACTGTTGCCATGAAAATACCCCCCACTTTTTCCAAGGATTTTTAATGATGTTGTTATTGTTATTTTTTGTTTTGTTTTTTTACATTTGAAATGGGGCAACAGCAAGTTATAACATAGTTTTGTTGTTTTATATACTGTTTGTTTCTTTATTTTCTTTTCATGTTTTTTCAAATATATCACGTTTCCTTGAATTTATTCATCACACACCTTATCCAGTTTATTTGTTTAGTAGTTATTATTCAGTCACTTTTCCATGCATGATATTGATATTCATTGCACATCAACCATTTGATCAATCATTCAATCACTCACCAGTCACTATATTAATTGTTACATCAATCAAATGATCTCTCATCTGTTAACTGTCTCAAACAATGTAATGAAATAAAATCTGTGTTGTTTAGCATGTCATTTTGTCTATTCATCTATGCAATTAGATAAACTGTATACATTTATCATAGTTCATACTTATATATTCATTTATATGTATTCACTGATTTCAATTTATTCACTTCATGTATAAGTCATCAACATTTTATTTATAAACATGAACTGCATTTATTCATTATTTCATTTTATTTGTTTACTACTAAATTGTTGACCTGTTTTAATTTTATCATTATTTTGCTTCTTTGCCATCCAGTTTTCACTGACCCTTTCCTTCAGTGAATATATTCTGCATTGCATTTGTTTATCTAATATTGTACTATTCCTTATACAGGTCGATCTGTCCAACTGTCTGTCTGTCCTTAATAATTTGTTTAATGATTTATGTGTTTACTTCTTAATTTACTTGTACTTAATCATTCATTCCAAATATTTGACATGACTAGATGAACTATAACAATTTTTACTCATTTATTTATTTTAAGATTCTTTTTCTATTACACTGGAAGTAGCAAAAACACTACATGGTATGCAACAGACACTTGGCTAAAGTATTTTCCTGTCTTGGTGACCAGACACAGCTTTAAAACTTTAAAAATATAAAACTAGAATGAACATAAAAGAGAAATTGAATCGACCATGTCAACCAGGTGTAACTAAACTTGTACATCTATCTAGATCCAGAGAAAACGGCTAAATGTTGCAGTGTGATTGCAGCGATAGCCACGTCTCCTATACCACGGACTTAAAAAGGATTTTTAATTGCCCTTAAAGATTTATTTGAATGCCCAAGATACACCAGAATAATATGATTCAAACAGCGTTCTCACTGCGAATACCGCAATCAATTTATCGCCCTTTAAAAAAGCATGTTTAAATATTATATTTTTGAAGGTCAGTTAACTCACTCAGTACGGCCAGTCCTCTCTTCTCCTCTACACAGACCCCTCGGATGTCCAGTGGGTGTCTGAATGACCCAACCTTTAGCTTCCGTCGTCAGAATTGTGGTATTCTTTGTCAACATTCACCTCTTCAGTATAAGAGCCTTCCGCTTGCAATATTTTGATGATGGTAATTGGGGTGAAACGTTGTTAACGTCGTCTCTTTCGCCGTTCGTATGGAAAGAGTTAAGGAGCCACGATAGTGTAATGGGTAAGACAGTTTCTTCTCACCTGAACACGCGGAGTTCGAATCTGCCATTAGGACTTTTTTTTTTCTTTTTCTTTTAACCCGAAGCTTTATAATAACAAATACAGAACACATTTTAACAATTCGATTTTTTTTTTAAGTGTATCACAACGGAGTCTTGAATGCCTTGCCTCTCTAGTTTCTTTTTCTTTTAACCTGAAGCTTTATAATAACAAATACAGAACACATTCTAACGATTAGATTTTTTTTTTTTTAAGTGTATCACAAGTGAGTCTTGAAGGCCTTGCCTCTCTTGTTTCCTATTTTTTCCTGCATGCAGTTTTATTTGTTTTTCCTATCGAAGTGGATTTTTCTACATAATTTTGCCCTTTAGTTAAAGAACCTGAAAAATACTGCTGTGATACATGTACCAGTAAAACAAATGAACTCTGGAGATTTCTGGTATGACACTTTCCAAGCTTACAAAATGTTTCCAGGAAAAGTCCTTATTGATAATTCTGATGACCTCTTAGCTCAAAATATTTTCTATAATGAATTTATCAAAATTGATAGAAAAGTAATATACTATAAGGAATGAATGAACAACAGTGTATATCGCATTGCAAATCTACTCAGTGAAACAGGAGCATTCATTTCCTATGAAGATGTCAAGAGTATCAAAACAATCTTTTTGGAATTCTCAGGTTGTGTACAAGCAGTCAAAAAGTCCATTGGTACAAGCAGTCAAAAAGTCCATTGGTAGAAAAAGCATTGATCTGAATAGTAATGAGTCAAATAAAACACAAAAAGCTCATAATACAATCCAGAGTGAAGGAAATGACTCAAAACTTTTATTTTGACACTCTTAGTGCAGATAACAAACAACCAAATTGCTGTGAAAAGTGGAACAATGAAATGGTTAAGAAGTGGAAAAACATATTTTAGACTATAAAAAGTATAAAAGAAACTAAACTGAAACAGTTTCAAAGAAGAACAGTTCAAAGTATAGTGGCAACAAATACAAAGTGTACCACTGAAAACAACAAATGTACATTTTGTAAAACCGAAAAGGAAACAATCAGCCACTTGTTCGTCACATACAGTATAAAATCTGCCTTCTGGAAAGATGTAGAACATTTCTTAAATTACAATTGTACCAACACTGGTATTGTCAAAAGAATTTATATTATTTTGTACCAACTATAATTCAAACAGAGATGAAATTTTCATCTACATAATAATCTCTGCAAAGTTCTTCCTGTACAAATGCAAAACTGAAAAACTTATCCCCCATTTTCTGTTTTTAGAAAACATCTTAAAATGAGATCCCAAACCGAAGAATACATTCCAAAACCAAACATGCTCTACAGATATCTTACCTTTAAGTGGCACCATTACAAAATACTTATTGAATCTATTTCATCAACAACAAAAAATTGTGAAGAATATATGCACATTTCTGTATTTAACTTTTTCTCATATGGCTGTGCAATTCCACCAAATACAGCAAAATGCTTGGCTTAGATCAGAAACATGTTCAGTTAGGTATTGATAACCTCTTGTATGTGTTTGAGTATGTGTATCTTTAGACATGACGTAGGTGTTGTTTTTCATTGTCGGTTTGTTTTTTGTTTGTTTGTTTTTTGTGTGTTTGTTTTTTTCTGATTTTGAATATGTACATGCTCATCATTTATGTCAAAGTTATGTATCGATGATGCAGTCTATCAGTATGTTCTTCTTATCTCCTATGTTATATAGTTGTAAAAACTGAAAGTGTGGTGGTTCGATTCTGATAGAAGAGAGAGGGGAAAAGACAGGGGGATATAGGATCAACTAATCATGCACTCACTCACTCTCTCCTCACATCAATAGCAGGGCCACATGGAGTGGTTTTTATAGAGTGTTTACTTTACAATACAGCACACAGTAAAAAGATCATCCTACACCTAAAGCAGCACCTATAAGCAGCACGGTAAAATTCACCCTAAACCTAAAGCAGCACACCTGGAACACAAATACACAACCAAAACCCAGGTCAGATAAAATCTCAAATATCTGGACATCACTGACATAAAAGGCCTATACCATCTCAGCACCTTTCATCGCATGTCCACCAGTATGCACTACTCTCACACAAAGATCTATGTGAGGTACAAGCTTCATCAAGCTTACCTGCCACCAGCAGTGACATACCAATTACCATACTGTGTACAAAACATATCACTGACCAATACAACCCTGTGTTCCAACCCATGTTACCAATCATTCAGCTGAACTGTGTGTTACCATGACCAAACAAATCTCCTCTTTGCCTTCACAAAGTGTCCCACTGACACAAGCACATGTGTGGAAATCATTACTTCCAACATACCTCTGGTAAACAGCAATATGCAACCATATAGCGCTGACCCTCAGTGCTCTCATTGTTAACCAACTCATTAATCTCATTAAAATGTGCTTTCCCACTTTGTCTGAACAAAGTAAACCACTGACACAAAGCACAACTCCTACACATGTTACCACAACTACCAATAACCCAAACATGTGTTCCACAACACTTGCTGCTACCCCCATGTGCATACACACACACATGAAAAACCCTCAACACACACTGACAGTGTGTTAGCCCATAGATCTGTTCAGTTCACACTGAACCAACACCACCTACTATATACAAAACAAGTAAGTAATACATCAAAAATACAGACCAAGATATCTGTAACCAAATAGAAAGGGGGGGGGGGGGACTCAAAAGATTTAGGCCAGTACTTCTCTCAGTGGGTAGCTTTCACACATTAACCCCTTTTCTTTCCACAAGCCACAAGATCAACTTAAACTAGCTGTCCACTGACATAAAACATAGTTTCCCAACACAACTAAGTTATCAACATAACATAAAACCATTACAAGTCATGTACTCACAGCCCAACAAGGATTTCCTTGTTCCTCACATCACTGATCAGTCAGTCACCCTGTGTCAGTCAGTTCTTCTGGGAGACAGCTAAGAACTGGCTGTGCTGACTGGTTTTATCCCTTCCCACAACATACTGTGTATACTAATCCAAGCTACAACACTCACTCCCCTAACTAGTTGAACTAAAACAACCAATCTTTGCTTGTCCTAGTGACGCTATGTGAATGACTGACAGATTCCCTGCTTGATCCCAGTTCAACAGATTGATCTGATTCGCTACAATTCAACCCACTTGTCTATACACATTCTATGATGACAAGTTTACCCGTTTACGTCACAAAGAGATTGGGGAGACAGGACAATACAGCTCTTGGCCTGTTAGCCGGCTTGATCAAAGTTTGCATTAGCATAAATTCTCCCTCGCTTATGTTCCGAAGTCCCGCCACCTATGTCAGCTGCGTTCATGGAAGGGGAGATGGGGAACGACTTGAAAGACAGGCCGGCCACACGGGATGGGTGACGCGGACCAAAGGCGCCGACTAGGGAGTAGGGGTGAGGAGGGAGGGTGGCGCGGGTGTCGGCGCAACCTCAAAGACTGGGCTTTGGACGAGCGGGAAGGGAGATAAGAAGGGAGGGGGGGGGGGGAAGGGGACAGAGTGTGGGTGGTGGGGGGTGACACTGCTGGCACACTATAACACCCACCCACCCCCGGCTTTTGAATGCAATGTCCTCATTGCTGCTGACCACATGCTGACGACTGCCGTCATCAATTAATGCTAATGGGGAGATTAGTTCTCTAACCCAAAAATTAGCAGAAACATAAACATGTGAAAATGAAGACATTACAGGACAAAAGAAACCACCAAAAACACATTTCAAAATGATAAAGCTGTACATAACACCATAACCCAAAAAAGCATACATAAAAAAATCAAACAGGGAGCTGCACAACGCAAAATCAACACCGAGTTCCAGCTGACACAATCAACGACCACAAGCCCTGGAACAGAGGAAAACGACACACAACAACATAGCATGACTCACACAATTTTCCTCATCCACAAATTACCCTTAGCAGGCTTCAGCAACAACTCCAGCCAGTGCCAGATGGCTTGCACGACTCCTGTCCCTAGCTCTAACCCTACAGCTTGACCCTGACAGTTTCCCTGCTTGATCCCAGTTCAACAGATTGATCTGATTCGCTACAATTCAACCCACTTGTCTATACACATTCTATGATGACAAGTTTACCCGTTTACGTCACAAAGAGATTGGGGAGACAGGACAATACAGCTCTTGGCCTGTTAGCCGGCTTGATCAAAGTTTGCATTAGCATAAATTCTCCCTCGCTTATGTTCCGAAGTCCCGCCACCTATGTCAGCTGCGTTCATGGAAGGGGAGATGGGGAACGACTTGAAAGACAGGCCGGCCACACGGGATGGGTGA
This sequence comes from Babylonia areolata, assembly GCF_041734735.1. Taxonomy (NCBI): domain Eukaryota; kingdom Metazoa; phylum Mollusca; class Gastropoda; order Neogastropoda; family Buccinidae; genus Babylonia; species Babylonia areolata. The sequence goes on from NC_134877.1 coordinate 9,454,128, forward strand.
CGCGGACCAAAGGCGCCGACTAGGGAGTAGGGGTGAGGAGGGAGGGTGGCGCGGGTGTCGGCGCAACCTCAAAGACTGGGCTTTGGACGAGCGGGAAGGGAGATAAGAAGGGAGGGGGGGGGGGGGGAAGGGGACAGAGTGTGGGTGGTGGGGGGTGACACTGCTGGCACACTATAACATTATTAATATGTTTGAATACATATGTAAGTGTAGGACACATCATTTTTGTTCTTCACTCCATAACTTCTTTCAAATGTTTAAAATACACAACAGGAAAAAATACAAAATAGGCAGTATCAGTATCAGTATCAGTATCTCAAGGAGGCGTCACTGCATTCGGACAAATCCATATACACTACACCACATCTGCCAAGCAGATGCCTGACCAGCAGCGTAACCCAACGCATTTAGTCAGGCCTTGAGAAAAAAATAATTAATCAATTAATTAATTAAAAAATAAATAAATAAATAACATAAAACAAAAAATAAAATAAATAACAATAAAATAAATAAAATAAAATAAAATAAATAAAGTAAAAATAACTTTTTTTTTAAAGTAAATAAATAAATAAATTAAATAAAATAAAATAGGCAAAGAAGGGAAAATGAATCTGAATGATAGGTCTCTTTTTATTTTATTTCATTTTATTTTCATTTATTGATATATGCTGTTTTGGTTTCTTTCAATCGTACTTGTGTATGTAATACTATACTGTAACGGTTTTGGTGTGAACAATGGAAAAAACTGTACTGTGAAATTTTCAATTAAAATACTTTAAAAAATTTTTTTATCCAAATTCCATGTCCAATCCATATTAGTTAGACCTTCGTCTCAAGTGCCTCAATATCAGAGGTCTGAGATCATTGCAGGATTTGATGGAAGTGGAAACAGAAAGAAAAAACAACAATGGACTTAACAAATTGCAGAATGGACAAGGAATTATCAATTTGGACCAAGGTTTTGACGCAAGAGCAACAGAGCTGGAGAAAGCTGATCAACAGTTCTTCAGTGTAGTGCCCCAGTGACTCTTCACAGCTTAGTATGAAGAAGAATTATAACTAATAAAGATGAAGATGGTAATGACAATGCTTAATAGAGTTTCATTTTCGTTTGAAACTATGTCAATGTGAAGCCAAGGATGATATTGACAATGTTTAATACAGATTCATTTTCATTTCAAACTATATGACAGTATGTACTTTGCACTTCTTTTCATGATAACCAAACTTAAGAGAAACATGTGCCTTCAGTGCTGATAGGACAATTTGTGGAAACACTCTGTGCACTATAAACTGGATGACTCTTATCTGTATCACCTTAGTCTTTATATATAATCCTACATCACACACTATTGTGGGTATAGTTGACAAGCAGCCCACAAATTAAATGTAAATGCAAATTTCGATATCAACATAAGCATAATGCCGCAGAAAAAGTCAACTGCAATAGCAGATCAATCAATTAACTACTATAGAATTATCATAAACACTTCAATAACTGATTTTTTCCTGAAAAGTCCTAGATTTACAATAAAATAGCAGTCTCAGTTCATATATCCAAACAATGATTTGTTAAGGTTTGTGCCTTATTCAAACTTTTCAGTTGTATGTTTGGGAAAAAAACAGATAAAATGTTATCAATACATCATGATTTCAAAATTTACTTTTACAGAATATCAATTTTTACAAAATAACATTAATAACACCATTGTGGATTCTATAGTATAAGTAGAATGCAAATGAAAAAGACTGAATGCAGCAAGTCAAGGGATGACAGGCGCAATAGCCAAGTGGTTAAAGCGTTGGACTTTCAATCTGAGGGTTCCAGGTTTGAATCTCGATAACAGCACCTAGCTGGTAAAGGGTGGAGATTTTTCCAATCTCCCAAGTCAACATATAGGAAGACCTGCTAGTGCCTGAATCCCATCCATGTGTAAATGCACACAGAAGATCAAATACGCACGTTAAAGATCCTGTAATCCATGTCAGCATTCAGTGGGATATGGAAACAAGAACATATCCAGTATGCACACCCCCATAAATAGAGTTTGGCTGCCTACATGGAGGGGTAAATAAACAATACATGTAAAATGTTACAAGTCTGTCTGAGTGTGTATGTGTATGTACAATGGCAGCTGTCAGTTGGCTCTATCCAGGCTGACAGCCTGTTGTGTAAATCACTAAATGATCCTGAGTTTGGGATATAATTCATTGGTGAGTTCCAAACACAACCTCAACAAAGAGCAAGTTACTGAAGTGGATTTAACCTGTTCAGGGCCAGAGAATTTTGTATTAAAAAAACCCCAGTACTTTCCCCTTGCCAGGGAATTTTGAGGCTTCAGGGGTAATAATTTTTCTAACACAAAAACTATAGGAGATATAGAATGAAAGCAACATTTTTTTGAAGGAAAATTACTGTGGATTCTAAATCCGGGCTTTTTACCCAATTATTCAGATCTAAATAACTATTCAGGCATTTCAAATGAAGATATTTTTTGTACAAACAGAATGACACCCAAAAAGAAAAAGATAAAAAAAATACAGCTGGAAATAACATGCTTAGTGTCTGATTATACTTATGCCTATAAGATTATGATGACAACACGACACTTGTAGTCATATCAGTGAATAACTGTCCAAACAATGACATATGTGGGTTCAATCAAGATAAAAAGTCAATCACATTCTCCGAAAGTGAGCCATCAAGCTTTTCTTACACTTAAGAGCGTCCCCCTTTAGACCAGAGAGCATTTTGATGATATTCTCTTCCTCCGTTTGTACCTGATCTGATAAAGTGTCTGCTGTGCATCCAGTCTGTCTTCCCTATAAATAAATCAGTCAACTGATCAGTGACAAAAAGTGTGAAAAAGTATATATATATATATAAAATATTGAATCCTGTCTATCGTCTGTCAACATGGGTTTCAAGAAAACCGTAGATTATAGGTTATCGCCATTTCTGGACGTTGATCACTGTGAAAAGACAATGAACTGACAGGTCAGGACACACCCCCTTACCCTGCCATCTGTCTGGCCTTCAACCCATTGTCTTACACCACTCTATCTCTCCTTCCTCTCTCAAATTACGTAAAAGTACCATGACTTCACTGTCAGTCATTATCACTTGCTCAGAAATGATGTCTGATTGGGTAGATGGACTGCAGAAAGTGCCAAATGTTGCTGTCACTTTCCTCACTGTCGTTGTCATCACCTTCAAGTTCGAACCAATCATAAGACAAGACAGATCCATCTCTCATTGTCATGTTCAAACATAATCATCAACACAGCTTGCAAAGTTGTGTAAATCCGCTGACTGAGACCACTGTCTTCACTTTACAAAGTTTCTGACACCTTTTTGGCATGTGAGGCAAACCTTTACATGCATGCTCCAAGTGGTCCAGTTTGTAAATCATTATTGAGAAAAAAGAGGTGTTCCACATGATGAATACTCACTTTAATAGTATGTTTATTATCCAGATACATTAAACTAACGATTCAGAGTCTGTTCAGGTTCATTGTCCCAAATTCCGATGAAGGAAAAATTGTAATACATGCAGGATTTCAGTGGACATCTTATAGGCACTATGGCAACACATTTTGCAGGACGTCCTACAGGCACTCAACTGGTTAACAGTTGTTTCTTGTGATGCAGATTCTCTACTGTCCACTGAGAGAACACACACACACACACACACACACACACTCATCTATATATAGAGATATAGATATATAGAGAGAGAGATATATATACTTCACATTCCTAATGTGTTTAAGTATCCAACACTTCATGGAAGTGTGACTATGTGACAAAAAAACTCAAACCTGTAGGATGCTTGAAGATGATGACAGCGTCATTATTGAGCAAAGGATAGTAGATAGCTTTCACCACTCCTCCTTTGTCATCAAAGTACTGCCACAACACCTGGACTGAACACTGCGCATCTATGCCCATTACTCGCACTCCTTCCATGATTCTGTAACAGGAAGAAGACCTTATTGATGCACTATCTCAAGAAGCTTAACACGCATGACACGACATACATCTTTCCTCACCTTGGAATGAATTTCTGGCATAGAGTGAAATAATGAACATTTTGATTTCAATATCTTGAGTCAATATAATTTTGACAAAGACAAGTAATTGACAGCAAATGCTGGTAACTTTCAAAATACTGAATCAATTTAATTCTGAATGAACTGAGAAACGATGGAGCTTCAACCAAAACAAATCAAAATGATTTGAAAATCCACAGAACAATACAATACACAATGACTATGCATCAACTACTAAATGGACACAATTCAGTGAGCATTGGAGAAAGTCTTTCTGCTCACTTTCATCACTTCTATAAAACCAATATTGAACAACAAACAGTAAACCAATTGTCACTTGGGTCAAACAATTGTCACTTTGGTGCACAATGTTCAAAATACAGGACTTTGCAGAGCTAATGACCAGAATGTCATGGGCTGCCTGGTCGTAGAACAGTGTCCTCGTGTCCACAGAGTGTCCTCATAGTGGACGGGTAGACTTGTCTCGTGGCTGTGGTCATAGGATTTGGTTTTTCAGGGATGTTTTCCTCTGCATCTTCAGTTTCTTCTTGGACTCCATTGTAAGATTTGTCAAAATTTGATGGAATTTTCTTGAAAAAGGAATTGGAAAAGGAGTGATTCAGTGGGTACTGGAACTGTCAATGACCACTGAATCTGCGAACAGTCACTTTCAGGGGAGATGGGAAATAGTGCGATGTGAGCTTGTTCTGGCAGGGCTGACATGCCAAAGCATCTCCATTAATACACTATTTATGGAAGTGCACAAATTCATAAATAGCTTAAATGCATACAGCACTACACTGTGGATATGCTTTTCACCATTCGGCAATTTCAAGAAGTGTTGTGAGCAAAATGTTGGTCTCCACACCAACTTTCTGGACTTGACCAAGACCCTAGACACCATCAACTGTGATGGCCCTTGGAGAATCATATCCAAGTTTGGCTGTCCTGACAAATTCATCATGTTGGTCCAGCAGTTCCACAATGGCATGCAAGCCAGAATGTGTGACAATGGCATCAAGCAAGGCTGCATTTTAGCACCGACTCTCTTCAGCATGGTTTTTACTTTATTACTATTATTGTAGTTATTGTTGCTCTTGTTTTAGGTGTTTTGTTTTTGCTGTTATAGTTATCATAATTGTTTTTCATCATATTCATTATTGTTGCAATTTTTGATAAATTGTCATTCTTGTTGTTACTGTTGTTGAAATATTCCAGTTCCCAGCCATAGAAACAAACTGACTGACACCATCACATGAACACAAAGAAACAACTGAGCTATTACATTACTAAGCTGTATGCAGCTAAAAACAGGTCTAATGCAGTAACAGAGCATAACATGACTACCAAATATACTTTCAACATCACAAAATAACAAACAGCAAATATTCTGCATAAAGCCAAATCCATGTTGTGTAAATGACCATTTGGGACTGGAAGTATCCAGAATGACAGGGCATAAAGGTCAGCAGCAAGAACACCAGTTTTTATGTTGGATGTTTGTAATTCAAACTCTGAGTTTGGTCTTCTGTACCTTTTGTGCCTGTAACTTATAAGCAGACTGACAGGAAACGTCAGCGATTACTGGCTTGAAGTTGATTGCTGTTTGCCTTGTTTATGAGCAAAGTTATAAAGTATTCTGCAAATAACAATGAAGATTTGTTCTTCTAAGTTTTCTTTGCTGCCAGAGCGGATGCCTCATTCATATTAGATAATCAACTCAGTGAACATAAATAAATTCAATAAATCATTTAAATTAATTTCAAGCCAATGCAGCTTATCAGAGTGTGATACATGGTCACCATGAATTTTAAATGTCTTGGAATTTCAGCTTGTTCAAAACAAAATGTCTGCACACAACAACCTGTAGCAGATTTCAGTTTCTTGAGGAGACGTCACTGCGTTCAGACAATGATGCATACGCTACACCACATCTGCTAGACAGATGCCTGATCTGCAGCATAACCCAACATGCTTAGTCTGTGCGTGTGTGCCTGTCTGTGTGCATATGCAGATTACTTCAACAGAATTCACCAGAGAACAAGACTTAACACTGTCATGGGTTCTTTTTCAGTGCACCAAGTGCATGCTAAACATGGGAACTCAGTTTATCATCTCATTTGAATGACTGGGTGATTTTCCAGTCAAACTTGGGAGAAAGGGCAAGACTGGGATTCAAACTCAGAACCTCACAGATATTACTGGCAGATAAGTGTCATTGCCATTCTGCAACCTATAATATTAAAGCTTTTAACTGCAATAAAACAGTCTGATATGATAGCATGCACAAAAACATTTAAAATTCATATGTAGGAACACAGCAGTCAAATTAACTAATCATAACACTGGACTTAGAATCTGCAAGTCTTGTCAGCATCTGGTGGATAAAATGGCAATCTTCCAGATGTGCAGACTGCAAGTGCCTGAACACCTTTCTTGTGTACACACATACAGAAAATCAAATACACATTTAAGAACATGTTATCCATGTCAGAGTTCAGCAGATTATGGAAAGACAGAAGTAGACAGCATTCACCCAGCCTGACAAGAACCATCAGTAAGTTGATGCTGGTCCTGTAAAAGAAAGGACAGGGTTCTTTGCTTTGTATTTTCACTTTGAGTGCGTGTGTGTGTGTGTGTGGTTTTATCAACAAATAACCAAAAACTGATACGGTTTTATTTCTGGTGTTGCTCATTGTAGCTGAGAACTTCGAAAATTAAGTCTTGACAGCAAAACGAGCTTTCTAAAATCCTTCAATTTCTCCATGTATCAAACAAGCAAACTAGTCATATTGATTTGTTTATTCCTGTCTTCCTGCACAGACGAAAATCTGAGAGAAAAATCAGTCCAATTGCAAATATGAGCAGACTGGACTAATTCATTGTGAATATCGCCTATGAAATATAAACGACGTCCAAGCTTGTGTTAACTTTGCCAGACAGGTACAAACACGTTGATACTGGGCGGGAAAACGTACCAAACTGAAACGTGTCTTCCATCCCTATTTGAGCTTGAACTTTAGTTCAAGTTAAAATGACGACTTATCTAAATGATTTGGCCTTCCAGACAGTTCATATTGCATCAGCCAAGTTACCTTCGATTTGTGCTGCAACCTAGAGCCGTCCTCTCATGTGTAGTTACAACTCTTCGAGACAATCCGGAAGCATATTCACGTGGAGAACCGAAAGTAGGTACTGTTTTCAGCAGTCGACAAGATCTGTGCAACAGGAAGTTCTACCGTTTGTCAATACAAACTTCTGTGTACGACATGTACGCTGCATTCAGGATCAGGATCAGGACCAGGATCGGGATCTGGGGCGTTGTTATATATACAACTTTGCCATTTTTGGCTTTTTATGCCCCTCCAGATTTTACTCCTTTTTGTTGTTGGTCAGGTCAATGACTAAGTAAGTCATTCTATCCATCAAAGTTGTATTTCGTTTTTGTCAATGACTCATGTTAATCTATGAGGTTCTTAAAAGTATTTATACAAGGTGCACGGCACAATATTGTTTGTTAGTTTGTTCCAATAATTTGTTACTCTGTCTTCCCAACAGATAACTTTTCATTGCGAAACAGAAGCAAACCGAGCTAAAAACAAAGTCGAACAGAAACAATCAGAAAAATGAAAACCATGCGGTGGTAATCCATTTAGAACTTTAAAAAGAAGGGTATTACATCTGGGCAGGCGACCAGTTCACGTCAGGATTATCGTTATTCTTTGGAGCACGAGCGCACGCATAAACTTGTGCGAACAATGTGGGCGGGCATATGACACACACACGTGGACGGACGGTTCAGTGCCAGTGCACACCATGACATTAAAAAAATCTTTGTCCATGTGTTGATTGAGTCGAGATTTACGACCTCGGCTGGTGTTGGTGTTCGCCCAAGCCCGGGCAGAAAAAGTTTTTGGATACATGTATATGAATGATATGACACTTATACTCAGTTGTATAGCACCTATATCCTCGGTCGGAGACCAAGCTCTAAGCGCTTTGCAAACACTTTGTCATTTGCATAACATTAACAGGCGGTCTACTCAGTTGGGCAGTGCCGACTGACACTGTGAGCTGCCATTGGGTGCTCATCGGCCGTTTCCTATGTCAGGATCAGGATCAGGATTTGGGGCGTTGTTTTATACAACTTTGCCATTTTTGGCTTTTTATGCCCCTTCAAATTTACTCCTTTACATTGTTGGTCAGGTCGTTGACTAGTTCAGTCATTTTATCCATCAAAGTCATATTTTGCTTTTGTCAATAACTCATGTTTATCTATGAGGTTCTTAAAAGTATTTCTACAAGGTGCACGTTTGATATTGTTTGTTAATTTGTTCCAATAATTTGTTACTCTGTTACTAAATGTAAACTTTCTGAGATTTGTTCTGGAATACTGTTTAAATATTTTGTCTGTACTGTTTCTTGTAGTGTCTACCTTTGGAGTAAAAAAAAATTTAAAAAAAATCATGCTTTGTTTACATCGTCAAACCCGTTTAATATTTTGTACGTCTGTATCAAGTCCCCTATTACTCTTCTTGCTTTAAGTGATGGTAGTTGTAAGTACTTTAATCTTTCTTGATATGAATAATCTTTTATGCTATAGACCAGCTTTGTTGCTCTTTTTTGAGCCCTTTCTATGGCTTGTGACTGTTTTATTTGCGTTGGGTACCATACAGTGTTTCCATATTCTAGGATAGGTCTAACTAATGTTTTATATAACCGTAAGAAAGTAACTTTATCCGGCTATAAATGTAAATGCTCTTTTTATTATTCCAATCATTCTGTTCGCTTTGTTTATACTATTTGTTATATGTTTGTCAAATGATAAATTTTTGTCAAATGTGACACCTAAGTCTTTTTCCTCATCACATTTTGATATTTTTATTTCTTTGTCTCCGATTTTCATTATGTACTCTTTCTCTGGGTTTGATTTCCCAATATGAAGTACTTTACATTTTGTAGCATTGAATTATAGATTCCATGTGTCTGACCATTTTACTAATGTTTCAATATCTTTTTGTAAATCCTGATAGAATTTTGGAGAGTTGTATAATTTTGTGTCATCTGCAAAAAATTTACATGTACTCTTTAGTTCGCAAGGGAGATCATTTATGAATAAAGTAAATAGTACAGGTCCTAATATACTACCTTGTGGTATGCCACTTATAACATCAGCTTTACCGGAGAAGGAACTGATTCAATCATGTTTTACTGAGGCACACACACACATTTACACTCATACAGACATCCAGTAACTTTTTTTCTTTTCTTTTTTACGCGTATGACCGTTTCGTTTGTTTGCCTCGCCGCCGCCATTCGGCAGCCATGCACACTCCATTTCGGCTGGACGGGGGTGTGCATGATGGGTATGTCATCAGTCTCAGTCTCAATGAACTGACCCCGAGGCCACCGACTGGAACGCTGACACTGGGATCTTTAATGTGACAATTTGATCTTCTTTATGCGTGTACATACGAAGGAGTTCAGGCACTAGCAGATCTGCACAAAATTAATGTCACAGTTGACATAGGAGATCGGAAAAGATCTCCACCCTTCTTCATCTTCATCCTCAATGGCAGAGCCAGTTAGCCATGAGACTTCCAATCCAGTGTTCACCAGTGATCAGGGTTCGAGGCTCTGTTTCGGTATGGTGTTGTTTCTTTGGGAAACGGACAGTTTACACCGGGCAATTTTTCTCACTCCACCACCCAGGTTGAATGAGTACCAGACTTCAGTTGGGGAAGGTTAAAACAGCAGGAGACTGGACGACTGTTTTCAGCCGGAATACCTCCTGGCGACTTCAAGACAGCTTTTGTTGGGTTGAATGGTGGTGCAAGATGAAGCGGGTTGTCAGTCATACTGGCTACGTGATATTAAACTGAGAAATATCTGCACCAGTGTAAATCTTGAATTGACAAACTGAGTCACAATTAAATGTCAAGTTTTGCATACCACGGGGGAGCACTAGCATCTACTGCACCCAAGAAGAATGTATTGTTGTCAGTCGTTGCCTCCTCTACTATGTCGGTTTGTCAGTTTTGTTTTACTGCGACACACAAAGGGTCGGAAATCCCGGCAGTGATTCAGTTTACCACAACTGCGACATGTTTTGCCCCTGGCTGGACATAGTTCAGGTTCTTTGCGATGAGGGTCCCTGCCACATCTGTTGCACTCGGTACTGAATGTCGAAATTTACATCTACTGTATGTATTTCTATGGTGTGCGATCATCTTTATCTCCCGGCTTTTTCTCTCTTTGCTCCCTTCCCTCTTGCAAATTTTAACATTTCATATCTGAGTTGTCCTCATATTGGCAAAATTCTGTAGAAGAAATCCACTCTGATGGGTACTGCAAACTTATATATACCTACATGCACTCAAGGCCTAACTAAGCGTTCCGTTATGCATCAGCCTTCCAGTTGTGGCGTTGTGTTATGGATTTGTACGCACGCAGTGACGCCTCACGGTCGAGTTCGATTATAGGAGGCGCAGGAGAGAGGTGTTGGCAACGTTGGCAGTCCCCGGCAAACGCCAGAGATCCAAACCAGCTGGGGTTTTTTGTTTGTTATTGTTGTTGTTGTTGTTTTTTGTTTGTTTTGTTTTGTTTTTTAGCATGAGTCCGCCGCAGTCGCCTGTAACTCCCCACCCCCACCACCCGGTCCCCGACCCTCTCACCGTTTAGTTGTCCTGTTCAACAGCCGTGCGCACCTCACTTAAAATTAGCCGGGTCACATCTGGCGGAGTTACACTTTTGGTCTGTGGCATCCAATACAAGGGAAGTAACTCTACAGCTTCACAGAGCAAAATGGTGAGCCACGCGGAGCAGATGCAGAAGCACTTTCAAGCTAACAGTAGAACGAGGGACATTCAAATACACACGGCCAAAGTTCATTCCGTAGCATGGAGTGCTGATGGCAGGAGACTTGCATCGGGGTCTTTCGACAAGACCGTTGCCATATACGCCTTGGAAAGAGAACGTCTGGTAAGAAAATGATCTATGAACAGTAATATTACTTTGTTGCATATTTCTTCCCCTCCACTCGTATGTGTCACGGGCGGAATGATTCTCCACGCCTTGTATGGGGGGAAATATAATGTCCTATTTTAGAATATTAAATTATTGCACCTATGGTTACATTTCCATGGTTTGTTGGACTAAAAACGGAAAAAGCAAAATGGTTGCACGTTAGTAACTTGGTTTAGTAAGTACTGGCAGCAACATTTTTAATTCAAAGTGCAGAACTTAAAATTGTAATTGATATTTAGACCTTTACAAACAAATAGAAAAAGAATTTTGCATATATCTTTATTAATTTCATAGATATGGCGTTTAACGTTCGTTACTATTTTCGTTTGCCCGTTTACTGTAAAAAAAAAAAAAGCCGTTTTAAAGTCCCAAACATAAGTAGACAATAAATTACGTAGATTTGAAATTTCCAGAATGTATTCAGCAGTATCCAGGAAGGAGGCAGCTATAACTTTACATCTTTTGTTCCTTTCTTTCCAAAGTACTGATCTTCCAAAAAAGTAAAATGTTATAAACTGAACAAGGTGAAAATTTCATGATAAAGGAAATTTGACCCAAAGGTGTATGCCAATGAATAGTGTATATGCAGCCAATTGCATTTATTTCTGTTCATTTCATATTTGTATACATAATATATATTCATACTGTATTTTTTTCTGAGCAACACAAAAGCAAAATATTGAAGTTATTGACTCTCAAAATCATTGAAATGCACAAAATGGCATGTGATGGACAAAGGAGCAGTATGAATACAGAAAAATGGCTATAACTTTTGAACTGATTGGTGGATTTGCATGCAGTTTGGATATGTGATAAACTAACAGCAGTGACTTATACCGACAGAATTTTACAAACATAATAATCAGTTCATATTTCTGCTGGATGCCTATTAGTATTAGTATTGTTGAATCTTTCAGTTTCATTCACCAAGTAAATTTGATACCAGCAGGGACTTGACTGCAATGATATCACAATGAAAAGTGCATGGATTTTAGCTGTCTTTGTTTTAACTTAGTTCTTTTGCACTGTTTCTGAAACCTGTTAGTCAAAATAAAGACAAATATATTTCTTTTTTTCCAATCAGTGTATTTTTGTTTGTGAATGAACAAAGATAAGATACAAATTGTGTTATGACTGCTTGCCCAGTGCTCTGACTCAATTTCCGGCATGGCTGACACAATGCAAGTATGTAACTTTCAGTGATGGTACTCATGGCATTCATCATTGGTGACGATATTTAGTAACAAAATATTGGTCAGAGATGATGAAATCAACTGTTCAAAAGCCATTTTAATTTGAGTAAAAGAGCAAACTTCTTTAACTCACTCAGGATGGATAGTTTTCTCCCTTGCTTTTCCTTACAGACGGCCCATTTGTTAGGGTTTGGGGAAAAATAACAGAAAATACAAAACATAAAGTAACTGAACGAAACTCACCATACTTGACCCACTTACCCCTCTCCTCATGTCGCATGTACACCCACCTTCCTCCCTCTTCACTGCCCTCTGAATCTTGAGTCACTGTCAGTACCTTCTTGCTGGTAGCTTCCTTCACTGCAGATACTTTATTCAATGTCTTCATCATCCTCATCAATGTTGAAATCTTCAGTTTGGAGCATTTCATTTTCAGTCACTTCACCAGCAGTAAAAAGCTGCTGTCATGACAAATTTTGCTCCAAAAATTTTCATTTATCACCTGCGACACTATTTTTGATACGCATGCAGATTAGCTTGGCATGTGGGGTGCTGAAGTCAGTCGCTTGGCAGCGAGTGTGTTGTTACGGAATTTCACGATGAAACTTTCCATTTGACCCTTGACACGTTCGCAATGCCCGGTGTAGCTGTGATTATAACTGTCACTACCCCATGAGGAAAACGTGGAAAAAATTTTAATTGTTGAAACCGCTATCGCCTTCCATTGTCTGGAACCGCGCCTTATGTCAGGAACGCTATAGCATTCCATTGTCCGGAGTGAATTAAGGGAATGATGCTTGAACCAGTGTTACACAAACATGAGTGTATGGGTTACTTCATTTTGTGTCAAAATATAGACTGACATTTCTTCAATAAAATCATTTGGTACTACCTGCGTGTTGTTTTAAGACCCCCACCCCCCACCCCACCCCCACCCCCCAAAAAACAACAACAACAAAACATATTGTTAGAGTTGTGCTGGTACTTTGTAATGACTTGTGGGAAAAAAAACAACATCAAAAATAAAAAGGTACCTTGAGATTGTAGGGTTTTCCCCCTGTTGAATCTCTGTGTGTGTGTGTTGTATGTGTGGGTGCATATGTAACTGTGAAATGGAGACAGATTTTGTTACCTGGAACTAACATGTAATCTGCAGATAAGACACATGTGTACATATATATATATATATATATATATACATATACATATATATATATATACATGCAAACATAGTATATGAACAAGTAACCTGTACACACCTGGTGCACATCAGATGTAATCTGCACACACACTTTTTTATCAAGTCATCACTCTCACACACACACGCATCGATGAGCTGGACATAATAACTGTATATATATGATTATCATTATTATTGGGGATCACCAACACTGTCAGCTGTGTTCTCAGTTTAATTTTTGTGCTGTTGATTAATGAAAAAAATAGATTATACCATGTTTAAAAAATCTCCATGACACCAACACCACCATAAAAGAAATTTTTTTTGATTATGAAGAATGAAAACAAAGTTTCTTGCAGAAGTGTACCTGCGTACCCCACCCAACAACAACAAACAAAAGAAGAACATAGATAAATAAAATAAAATGAAAGAAGTCAAGATGAAGACTCAATGGGGACATAAAAAAGGCCGAGAGGTTGAGGCAGATGACTTGTCAGTCCCTATACTACTACTACTACCAACTTACACTGTCGCTTCGAATTCCGTGGTGGCCGCCATTTTTGTTTCAAGTTGACCAACTCTTAAATGTTTAATCTTGATCTTGATTTTGTCAGACGCTTGAGGCCTGGTCGTGGCCTGTTCACCATTCTGGGCTTGTCACTGTTCTAAAACTTGCATATGTGGTTGTTACTTGTGGTAGCACTCTGGGTAGTAAAGGGTCGGAATACCGGCCCAGTGAGTGTCCAAGCTGTCATCGAAAGCAGCTGGTGTTGGGGCTGTCACCACCTCTTCTTGGAGACCATTCCAGGTGTTGATGGCCCGTTCCGCAAAGAAGGCACTCTGAACGTTGAGTCGATAGTGGACATTGCTTAGTTTCAAGCTGTGGCCTCTGCTCGTTTTGTTGCTGAAGAGTGTGAACTGTGGCTTGTCCGTCTTGTATATGCCATGGACATACTTGTAGGTGTCGATCATGTCGCCACGTTTCCTTCTGTGCTCTAAACTGGGCAGTCTGAGCGTGGCCAGCCTCTTTGAGTACACCTTGTCCCTCAACGAGCCAGTGAACTTTGTGGTGCATCTGTCAACATCTTCGACTTCTCTGCAGATTGTCTTCAATTGGGGATTCCAGACTGAGTGTCCGTATTCGAGAATCGGTTGTACCAGTGCCTTGAACAGTTGTACAAACAGGTCCTCAGTAAGAAAGTCAAAGGATCGTCTGATGATTCCAACCACTTTTGTTCGCCTTCGAGGTGATGCTTGGCACGTGGGCCTTGAAGTCAAGCTTACTGTCTATGAAGACACCTAGATCTTTCTCCACATCACTTCCTGCTAGGCTGTAGTCGTCTCTGTTGCTTGTATTCCCTCTCATGAAATAAATGGCTTCAGACTTGTGGCTTAAGAACACTGAATTTCTCAGGATGAAATCTGAGAAGCCACTCACTTGACTACTGCTGGAGTCTGTCCAAATCATCCTGGAGGGTCTCTGTTGATGCTTGCTTGTCACTCCTTGTGAAGATCTTTGTATCATCAGCAAATAGTGCTGTCCACTCTACTGGGGAGATCGTTGTTGTACATCACAAATAGCAAGGGTCCCAGAACGCTGCCTTGGGGGATCCCACTTGTGACATCAGCTTGCTGTGACGATGCTCCATCCATGATCACCCTCTGCTTTCTCTCAGACAATAAGTCCTGGATCTACCCTAATATTCTCCCTGTCACTCCGAAAGCTTCGATCTTGGAGATAAGACGACTGAGGGAGACGCTGTCAGATGCCTTCTGGGAATCCATGTAGATAACATCGACTGAACCACCATTGTCCAGGATCTTTGTCCATGAGTCTAAAACAGCAAGGAGTTGTGTACAGCAGGATCGACCTTGTATGAAGCCATGTGTGGGCTCTTTCGGATCTGTTGACGACTTCGCCTTAGTGCTCTGTGTAAGTAGTATTCTTCATACATACTTATATACATTTATCTCAGGCGTATTCATCGGAAAATGAAAGTTTACGGTTTCTTTTACATTTATATACTCAAAGATTGCACTATTTTAAGCCTCTTTTTTTGTTATAATTTGTATGTGAAAAAATAGTTTGATAAAACCCCTCAAATATCTTTTGTATCTTTAATCATATTAAGCTGTCCTTTAAAAATTTGCTTTCATCATTCTTTGACTGACATTTTGATATTAAATATAGCTGCCAACAATAATTAGGGAAAGTGGCTCAAGTGTTGAAACACACAAGGGTATTCGCTTGTGTTGTGTCAGCCATGCCGAAAATGGGGTCAGAGCACTCTGCAAGTGGTCAAACACGGTTCAGATCTTATCTTCATTCATTCTCCAGACACGCTATATAGAAACCAAAATACACTCATTGGAAAGAAGAAATATTCGTCGTTATTTTTACATAAAGGGAATAGTGAAACATTGCAAGAGGCCTGAGTAAATTACTAACAAAGATCACTAAGATCCTTGCATTTTCCAATTGATGTCAGCAAATTGGAGTGCCTGCTGGTACTTTAGTGACTGATTCTGCATCAAAATTGAGTAACATAATGTACAAAATAAGAGTTGAAATCCACTGAAGATGGGTTACATACAAGCACAAAAATTGCGGGTAAAATAGATGCAGTAATTTTGGATGCTATTATTATTATTATTATGAGCGTTTACGCCTCATCTTGAAAATAAGCCCTAGGCATTTACAAATAGAACACACACATAAATATCAAAAAGGAAAAAAAAAACTGAACACAAGATACCAAACATTATTAAAAATTATTCATCCCCCCACTTACCCCCCACCCCACCCCCCTCTCCTACTCTCCCTCACACACACACAAGCACACACGCATGCAGGCACACAAGTCATAGCACACAATCATAAATAGTACACAATAAAAAATCCAACCAACAATTTCTGAAACTCTCAACTCACTCACTAATAGTCATTTTAGTTCGTACTGGAAATGGATGAACTTGGCATATTGCCGACAGTTTATTTTCTTTTGGGGTGAAGATTCAATCATATTTGATTGGATCTTGCAGCAATGCCAATCCTAAGTTTGAAGGAAAGAGGCAGATGGTCATGACACACATTTTTCAATACAGTGTTCATGAGGGTCTGGGTTCTTGCCCTTTCTCCCAGGTTTGACTGGAAAATCAGACTGAGTGTCTAGTCATCTGGATTAGAGCATAAACCATGGTCCCATGTGCAGTACATGCTTGGCACACTGAAAAAGAAACCATGGCAATGAGTGTTGACCTCTGGCAAAATTATGTAGAAGAAATCCACTCAGATAGGTATATATTTATAGAATAAATGCATGCACCATAGTCATAGACAGCATGTTATGCTGCTGGTCAGGATCTGACTAACAGATGTGGTGTAGCATGTTCTGATTTATCCAAATGCATTAACACCTTGAGAAACTAAAAACTGAAAGCTGTTGGCATGTAGCACCAATGACATGTAGTTTTGTCAACAGACGCCCCTTAATTTTAATTTTTCATCCATCATCAAAGACAGATCTATCAGGATGAACAACTTTTATTGCTTGTTTGTGAAGCCCCAGTGAAGGTAATTTTGTCTTGATTTTCTTATGAATACTACTGCAGTGCAACCATCCCACAGTGAGGTGCAATTAATAGTCTGCATTGATGTGACATAATATGCGATGCAAAGAAAAGTTTGAAAATGTACCACTCTTCACAGATGGGTTTAGTTGAGACATTGGGAAGAGACTTTTGGAAACAGTTTTGCATAAATGTTTCATATGGGACTGCTATCTTAATCAACTTCTGAGAGATTATTTTCTTGCATTGTCAATCAACGTGTCATCAAGAATAGATGAAGTAATAATTTAATTTATGGTCTTCTTCTTCAACTCTTCAAGTATAGTCATTGGGGCACTGCACAGAATTACTGTTCACCAGCTTCCTCCAGGTGTGTTGGTTGTGTCAAAGCCTGAGTCTCTGCAAATGGTTTTCCTGTTTATTCTGCATTGTTGTCAGTCGATAGTTGTTGTTTTTTTCCTGTCTTCCCCTCCATCTCCCTCAACAGATCCTTGAAGAATTGTTTTAGAAAGGCCATTGGATCTTGTTACATGGCCATACCAACGTAGCTTTCTTTTCTTATCTGATGTCAGAGGATCTTCCTAAGGTCCAGTTTGCTGCTTGATAGTTTTGCTGACTTGTTCGTTGCTGATGTGATTGGTGTATTTGATGTTTGGTATCGTGCGATAGCACCTCATTTCCATAGCTTGAATTTTTCTTTCCATATCTGTCATGAGGTTCAATGTCTCATATGCATACAGTAAGATGGAATATACTAGTGCACACAGGAGTCTGATCTTGTTCCTCATGGAGATATTGCTCTTTCCATATATAGGTTTCAGTCTGGACAGTGCTTATGTTGCCTTTGCTACCATTGAGAGAATTTTTGGTTTGGATCCTTCATTGCTGATAATGGATTTCAGGTAGGTGTACTGTTCAGCAGTTCCTACTCCTAGTTTCTGTACTTGGATAGTAATATCAGCAATGATGGTGGTGTTGCACCTGGCCATCACCTTGTTTCTTTTTTATGCTGATTTCCATGATGCCTTATTGATGTTTCTTCCAGTCTTTTATGAAGCTGGGCATGGTCTTCTCACTACATGCCAAGCCATCAGCGTTGTCTGTGAAGAGAAGGTTTGTGATATTTCTTCCTCCATTGTTGACTGTACAAACGTGTCAGTCATGATGTGTTCCAGGAATATTTTGAACAGCGTGCAAGATAGAAGGCAGCCCTGATGGACTCAAATTGAAATATGGAATCACTCTCCAATACCACCGTGTGTGAGTACCACAGTGGTCACTTTGGAGTATAGTTGTTGGATGGTGTTGTGTTACTAAGTGGATGAGGAGACAGACAGATAATGGAAGAAATATTTTTGCGAGTTCAGCTTGCAGTCTTCAGTCTCTCACTCCCTCAGTAAACAAACAAAAAAAACAGACCCAAGGAATTTTCCCCTGAGCCCGTTATAATTATTAAGACCAAGGAAAAAAATCTTTCATTCACTCTCTTCATCCTGGAAAAAAATTAATCTTAAACACAGGAACAAATGTCTTGACTATCACAAGTCAATTTAAATTTTCTTTGCATAACCTGATGACCCAGTCCCAGGATTGCCTCAGTCCTAGGCCGGACAGCAGCCTACTCACAGTAGTGTCCACCCCACTCACTCGTGGGAAAACTCGGGCACCTCCTCAGTGAACATTCCAGTTCAAGGTCCCTCCACTCCGTGGCCAGTCCACATGGAGTCCTGATAACACTTTTTCCAGTTTTTAGCTCTCGGCACTCCATTTGAATTATTCCTTCTAGCTAATTCTCAGTGTTCCCTTATTTTATTTTATTATATTTGTTATCCTTTCACACCACTCATGCATTCATACAATTTTCCAATTAACAATACAATATTCATTCATGAGTCACGTCTTATAAATTACACAAATACACAAAAAAGTATTAATTTATCAAAAAGCAAACATTTCAAAACTAACAGCAAAAACTACTATATTCTCAAACTATTCAATCATTAGTTACATTTCGAATAAACAATAAAATAAATTTTCCCACCTGATGTTCGGAACATTCAAGGCACACAGACCACATCACCCGAGCTCTGATGGTGCAGTGGCCTATCTTAGTGCATGCATAATAGCCTACTCAAAGAAAACTCGTTGGGGTCGCCATTGTTACTAAGTGGGTGAGGAGACAGACAGATAATGGAAGAAATATTTTTGCGAGTTCAGCTTGCAGTCTTCAGTCACATCACCCGAGCTCTGATGCATTCAGACTGACGTTACAGCACATACATATACACACACACACACACACATGAACATGCACAGCTCACGATTCACCCACACTTACCACGTGCAAAACATTTTCACATTCATACAGGTATTCGAAATGTACAAACAAAAATTTCGTTCTTCCTCTGGCCACAGGCATTCGAAACTCACTCTGTCACATGTTGATAAGCTTTTGCCTGATGATAATCTGTTTCATCATGGTCCATAGTCCTTCTTGCCAGACCCTGTCAGAACTCCTTCTTGAAGTCTATGAAGATGTGGTAGAATTCCCATTAGTGTTGGAGGTTTTGTTGGCAAAGGGTAAACATTTTGAAGATCTGTTCGATAGTACTGCTTTTGCTGAATTCAGCCTCTTCTTCAACAATGATGGTTTTTGCTTGCGGCTGTCATCTGTGCAGAATGGTTTCAAGCATAAGTTTGCTGATCAAACTGATGGTGCAGTATTTCTGGTAGTGTTGGAGATTTAATTTTGTGGGGAGGGAGATGATGATTGATTGGGTCCATGGCGTGGACCATTTGGCAGTTTGGATGTCTCTGTGCTTTGTTTGAAAAGTTCTGCAGGGATGTTGTGAATGCCTGCAGTCTTGCCACATTTTGTGACTTCCCCGCTGTTACAACCTCCCCCCAGAATATTGGAACAATGGAAGTGATCCTCGATTAATGATAAATCTTGCACTGTTATTACACTTCGGTCTTCTTTCCTCTGTTGCAAAGGTCAGAGCAGTTCTCAGTTCACCATTTTGCAATGAATGTCTTTTTCATGTGTGAGACAGTTGCCAACTTTGACCTGGATGGTGCTGACTATACTTTGTTTCTGTTTAGTGGAGTCTTTTTTTGATAATCTGAAACTCTGAAAGGCTTTTTTGTTGTTGTTGCTGTCAAGGTTTTTCTCAATATATTCACACTGTTGTTCAATCTGATTTTCCTTTGCATTTATGTATTTACCAGTCATCTTGTTTATAGCATTGTAATATCATTTCCTTTCTCAGTTTTCTTTTGTTGTTTTAGGCTCCTTCTAGTGTCACACATCTCTAAGATACTACTTGTAATCCGTGGCTTGGATTTATATTGGCTAACCCTAGGACCTCTGTTGCTGTTTCTCTGTCATCACTTGATTGAAACTGTGTGAGAGGGTTTCAAGATTTTCTTTCAGCAGAATTTTCCTCCTAAGACTGCTTGGAATTGTTCACCGATGTAATGATCTTTCAGTTTATCAAATTTGAATTTGTTGGGTGTCTTCTTGTTGTTCCTCAACCACACTTAAATCTTCATGATGACAAAGTTGTGATCACTGCCAAAGACAGCTCCTGGGAAGTTATTGTTTGAGCCCTACCAGTGCCAGACCTGTTTTGGTTCCTCACAAGAATGTAGTCTATCTAGCTGTGATGTTGACCACTTGGGGAGTGCCATGTCCATTGTCGAGACACTTTATGTTCACAAAGAGAGCCAGCCAGAATCGAGTCGTTATCACTGGCAAAGTCTTGCAAGTGTAGTCCCCTGCCATTGGTATTCTCATTACAGTAGGGGCTGCAAAAATTCCTCCAGTCTTCTTGGCATCAATTCCACCCTTTGCATTCCAGTCACCCTGAATGATGAGTATGACTTTCTTGATAACTTTGTTAACATCCATTTGAAGCTTGGTGTAGAATTCTTTAATCTGGTCATTATCATAGTCTGATGTAGGGGCATATATTTGCACTACTGTAATGGTGAATTTGATCTTGCTGGAAACTGGACACCATCCAAGTACTGTGTTCTTTATGATCATGTTGACCGAAAACTCTGGCCCATGTACATGCTTATCCTGTTGACCACTACAGTGCAAAGACATGCACTTCTTGTATTTGTATTTGTATTTCATTTTATCACAGCAGATTTCTCTGTGTGAAATTTGGTCTGCTCTCCCCAGGGAGAGCGTGTCGCTACACTACAACGTCACCCATTTTTTTGTATTTTTTCCTGAGTGCAGTTTGATTTGTTTTTCCTGTCGAAGTGGATTTTTCTACATAATTTTGCCAGGAACAACCATTTTGTTGCCGTGGGTTCTTTTACGTGCGCTAAGTGTATGCTGTACACAGGACCTTGGTTTATCATCTCATCCGAATGACTAGCGTCCAGACCACCACTCAAGGTCTAGTGGAGGGGGAGAAAATATCGGCGGCTGAGCCGTGATTAGAACCAACGCGCAAATTCTCTCGCTCCCTAGGCGAACGCGTTACCTCTAGGCCATCACTCCATCTTGTGTCTGTTTTTCTCCATTGTTTTTCAGTCTGGCTTCACAGAGGCTGAGGATGTGCCAGATTTATCTGTCCATCTCATAGGTCAGTTCTTCTAGTTTTCCAACTTGAGTGTTCATACGTTCCAGATGGTGAATGTAATGGCATACCTTCCACGGATATTCTGTGGTTTCCCACTAGTAGCATGTTTTTCACATCGGCCCTGGTGGATGGCGACAGATGGTGCGGTCATTGTCAGCCTGGGCTCTGATCTATCCGGTGTGGTCTCTGCAATCTTTTCTTTTAGTTTTATGATTTGTCTTGGGCAAGTCAAATCCTGGTGGAGCCCATCTGTCTCCAGACTGGATTTTCTTGTCAGGTTTACTTCCCACATGCAGCAGGTAGTACTAGGTTACATGGTTAGCAGTAGCAGAGGAGAACCTCGGACCTGACCTTCAGTAGTTGATTAGTTATAGTATAGGAAGAAAAATGTTGTTTTTGTGTGTGGTTTTTTTTGGTATTATATCATTACTATTATTATCTGTACTTAGATTTCTACTTATTTTCATTCATTTTGGTACAATAGTAATGAAAATAATTATAATCATCATCATAAAATATAATGATAATGATGATAATGATAGTAATAATAATAATTAGTATTTATATTGCACTGATTATTGTGCAGTGAAAAATTAAAGCGCTTTGACACCAGTCATTCACACGTATGCCTTACTCTAATTCACAAAGACTTAAAAACAAAGCATATAATACATACATATATTAAGGCTGGGGAAACTAAAGCAAGGAAGGGGCAGTGGAAGGTGGGGCAGGGAGGGGAGAGGGCTGTTTTTGGAAGAGGTAGATTTTAAGGCCAAACTTGAAAGAGCGAAAGAGTGAATACAAAAATATCAAAATATCATAGTGTTTAGATTTTCTTAGATGCTCCACATTCATGTATAAAAGCAAAGGCAAGTAGACTCATCACTCGTTATGGTTGCATTCAATTGGAAAAATACTTCCCTTATATGACTGCCCTCATTAATGATCCCATGTCTTCTTTTCATCTTTTCCTCTGAAGAAAAAAGCTGTTTGGCCAGTTTCAGCCACTCATGTACTTGGTTTGCATAAGTTCACATTTGGGCCAACAGCAAAGTGAGAGCTGTATTCTCCAGTCAATGGGAAATCATTTACAGCTTCGTCTTTTGTGAAGGACTATGACTCTCAAACTAGGAGGCAAAATTGCACTGGCTCTTAGTGCTGCAGCCTTGTGGGCTAGTTGGCCTTTGGGAACCATCCCAACGCCGACTGTCCTAAAACCCTCTTGGCCGAGAGAGTGGGGATGTAACTTGGGCAAGACACTCTCCACTATAATCAAATTCTAGCCCAAATAGTCGGAACAGCAGTTGCCTCCTCTGCTGTTCTGATGGTCATAGTCGGACACGACTGACTATCACACACTTCCCTTATGGAGAGAGAAGCCAAGTTCTGTTTAGAGTTTAGGTTTTTTTTAATAGTTGCCTGTTTCATTCAAACAAACTTTACTAAGCCATTTTTATGCACACACTTTCAGTCCAAGCTGAAAAGATTGTGATGTAGAACTATTTACTGAACAATCTATATGTGAGATTAGTGTACTGTTATTAATGAATGATGAGATTAGTGTACTGTTATTAATGAATGAATGAATGAATGAATTTGAATGATGCTGTTATCAATATGGCCATCATCATGTTCATCAAAATGTTTTTTGTTGTTGTTTCGTTTTTTACAGGACATTTTCAGTAATATGGGAATGGCACAGACTTCCACATGACACCACACATCATGCTGTGCCATGAAGATAACTTTAATAGTATAGTTGCAACTTCTGAGCCCAAAATGTTACTTTGCTCAGAACGCTATTTTGGGGAGATAAATAACGGAACTTCTGTCAACCTTTTTGGCCCCATTATCAAGTTTCTATTATTAAAAAATTGTTTGAATTCCATTTTGAATGGAATTAGCAGTCATCTTAGAGCAATGGTGAGTGTTACAGAGCAAAGAGCACATATTCCGTGGCCACGGGGATAGTGTTGATCAGCTATGTTGGCATCCTACCAATCCTGACCACCTGGCCACAGCTAGTGGAGACAAGACTGTACGCATCTGGGACTCTCGCACCAGTAAGGCTGCTGCCGTCATCAATACTAAAGGTAATCTCCTGTTTTATAAATGATTGTGAATGATTGTCGTTGAATTTAGCAGCCAGAAGAGCAATTGATATGTTGTGCTCAGTAGCTCATTACAGGTAATGGGCAACAATTTTTGGCCATTACCCTTTTTGAAAAACAACAACTGTACATAGTTCTAATATTTCAACCTACATTTCTCACTTCACACACTTCTCTCACTCTTTTCTTTTTTCATTTTTGTAGGGGAAAGGTTTTGTATTTTATCCTCTACAGTTATTTATGTGTATGTGCTTGGATTTGTGTTTTTGTGCGTGTGTGAGTGCTTGTGTGTGCAGGCATGTGTTCTGTTTTTGAAATTTCAAACAAACCAAACTTTTGTATTTCAGTTGTAGCACAACTTTAACAGATAATAAAATTTTTTCCTGTAAATGCTAGTACACATCTTCACAGTCAGAATTATGTGATTAGCTTTGTTTTTCAGTTTGTTGTTTTCAACAGAAAAATTGTGTTTGGTTCCAAGTAATAGTAATACTAATGTATATTTATATAGTGTCCTTTCTGTTTCTCTGTAAGAGCTCAGGGCGCTTTACATGAAAGAAAATATTGCAAATTACAAAAATCATTCATGACCAGTCTTTATTAAAACCCCTCCCTCCCCCATGTCTTCCTTTCCCACTCTTCATGCATCCAAAGTGAGCTGACATGGATGGTGTTGGAGAAGGAAGCTGAGAGTGCTTAAAGATAGGTTTTAACAAGAGAGGCAAGGCCTTCAAGACTCACTTGTGATACACGTGAAAAAAAAAAAAGAAAAAGAAAAAAAAGATTCAGTCGTTGAATTGTGTTATGTATTTGTTCTTACAAAGCTTCGTGTTAAAAAAAAAAGGTCTGAGCACAGATTCGAACCCAGCGTGTTCAGGCGGGAAGAAATTGTCTTTGTCACTGCGCTTTTGCGGATCTAACTATGACGTTAAAAAATTGATATATAAATTTATTATAAGCATGCTTTTTTAAGGACGATAAATTGATTTCAGAAATTGAAGTGATAACGCTGTTTGAATCATGTTATTTTGGTGTATCTCAGGCATTTAAGATTTCTTTAAAGTCTGCAATAAAGGATACGTTGCCATCGCTGCAATCACACTGCAACATTTAGCTGTTTTCTCTGGATCTAGATAGATAAAGGACAAGCGTAGTTACACTCACCGGGAAAGTACGACATGGTCGATTCAATTTCTCTTTTATGTTTATTCTATTCAATCGAGTATCCACTTTAGAATATTCATATGCAGTAAACACGTCGATGATGTAGTCTGTGTCACTATATGTGATCTGTCCAGAATTTGTATTTCTTTCCATTTAATTGCGAACAAGAAAAACGAGGTCACGCCGCCTTTTTACAAAGCGTTGCCAAGACTACTGCAACTGAGATGCAGTTTTCTGGTGTTTTCGGAATCCCGGAAATAACCTCAACGAAATAAACTGCTAATGATATGGGAAACACGGCTTAATTTGGGAGACTTACAACCAGTTAATGGTATGACTGAGAAAATTTTTTCCCTACTATTTTTTAGCCAAAGTTGGTATTGACGGACAGAGTATTTCCAGAGAAAATGGCAGTGTTAAAGTTTACCACAGACACACACACACAGACACACACAGACAACCGAACAATGGGTTACAACATAGACTCACTTTGTTTTTTAGTGATGAGTGAAAAGCAGAGATAGAATCAGATAATAATAATAATAATAATAACGGTATTTATATAGCGCTGAATCTTGTGCAGAGACAAATCAAAGTGCTTTCGCACCAGTCATTCACACGCATGCATAACTCTAAAACTGTAGAAACTACAGACAAGGACAAGGGCAGGCAAGGAAGGCTATTTTGGGAAGAGGTGGGTTTTAAGGCCAGACTTGAAAGAGCTGAATGTGGAGACTTGATGAAGCGAAAGAGGAAGTTCATTCCAATCGTAAGGTCCAGAGACAGAGAAAGAACGGCGGCCAACAGTCGAGTGTTTTAATCTGGGTATGCGTAAACAGAGTGGATCTGAAGCCGATCGTAGTGAGCGAGATGGAGTGTAGAGGTGAAGGCAGTCACAGAGATAGGAAGGGGAATTTTTGTTAATGCATCTATAACATAGAGTGCTGATCTTGTACTTTATTCGGTGTGAGACAGGGAGCCAGTGGAGATGTTGCAAAAGAGGAGTGATGTGCTCAGATCTTTTCTTTCTGAGGACGAGTCGGGCAGCAGAGTTTTGTATGTGCTGAAGGGACTGAATGGATGAAGCAGGCAAACCAGACAGTAGAGAGTTACAGTAGTCAAGGTGAGAGAGAATGAGAGAAACGACAAGTCTAGATGTTGCGTCAGTGGACAGATATTTCCGGACAGCACTGATGCGCCGCAGTTGACAGTAGCAGGACTGACATGTCTGACTGATAAACTTTTGCATGGACAGTGTATTGTCAAGGACAACACCGAGGTTGCTGACTGATGTGGAAAGAGGGATGGATGTACTGCCAAGTTTGATTGTGTCAATTGTGATGGAAGACAGTTTTTGTTTAGTTCCTATGATCATTGCTTCAGTTTTGTCCGCGTTCAATTGTAACTTATTTTGAGTCATCCAGTTTTGAATGTCCAGGAAGTAGTTGGATGTTTCTTGCAAGAGCGGCAACAATTTTTCAGGGGTATCACTCTTCTGGAGTTGAGTGTCATCAGCATAAGAATGATGACTGATATTATGACGGTTGATAATTTCAGCGAGAGGAGCAGTGTACAGTGTGAAGAGCGCTGGGCCTAAAACAGATCCCTGTGGGACTCCATGTTCGATTTTAACGGGTTCAGATTGGAAATGATCAACAATGACAAACTGGAATCGATCAGTGAGATAAGATTTGAACCAGTTTAGAACAGTGCCATTGATACCAAATGTAAAATGAAGACGGGAAAGAAGGATTGAATGGTCTATCATGTCAAAGGCGGCTGAAGTCGAGAAGAGTAAGAAGGGAAATTTTTCCTGAGTCGTACGCTATCAGTAGATTGTTCAGAATGTGGAGGAGAGTGGTTTCGGTGCTGTGGTCAGCGCGATAGGCAGACTGAAATGGGTGGATGAGATTGTTGAAACAAAGGTGGTTGTTGAGCTGCTTGAGGACAGCTTTTTCAAGGAGTTTGGACATGAATGGAAGATTAGAAACTGGTCGATAGTTTTTCAAAATGTTTGTGTCAAGGTTGGGTTTCTTCAGAACAGACCGGACGATTGCAGTTTTGAAAGTGGATGGAAACGTTCCAGTGAGAAGGGATGAGTTGACAATATTGGTGATTGTGGGGAGAAGATGTGAGACACACTGGGAAAAGACCGAGGCTGATGCACAGATATGATGAGGAAGGTTGTTCCAGATGTGAGGAGCAGCAAAGAAGAAAGAATGTTCACCATAGGTTCTTGTATTGACACGAGGAAGTTTCAAAAGGTAACAGGTAGAAGAAGAGCGGAGATTTCATGAGGGAGTGTAAACACTGATAAGTTCAGAAGATAGTAGGTCCTGTGGAATGGAAAGCAGAATAGCAGAGACATGCAACTTTGTATTTAATTCTTGCTACAATGGGGAGCCAATGTAGAGTGCAGAGTTGGGGAGAAATGTGATCAGTATGTTGGACTCTGAGAGTCAGACGGGCAGCATTGTTTTGAAGTTTTTGAATTCGCTGGAGAAGATTATTGTCACAGCCTATGAGAAGAGAATTACAGTAGTCGATTCATGACAGCACAAAAGCAGAAATAATAGTTTCAGTAGTTTTGACAGAAAGGTACTGATGGATAGCATTGATGCAACAAAGTTCACAATTTACTATGTGTATCAGATTTACTACCTAGTGTGCATACTGAGGTTTATAGTTTATAAAAAGGTACAAACATAAATTGAAACCATACACAAACACAAATACAGTAGAATTTAAGATACATACATGTGCATATCAATACAAGAACACACACACACACACACACACACACACACACACACACACACACACACACACACACACACACACACACACACACACACTCTCTCTCTCTCTCTCTCTCTCTCTCTCTGTGTCTCTCTCTCTCTCATACACACACACACATACATACACATTTGAACAGGAGCTGCATACTACATGCGGATGGGGCTGATCACTAGACCTTCAGGTAAATGGTTGTTGATTGCACTATTCTATTTAATCATACTGGATTTGTTCGAGAGACAGGGCATTGACTGCTTCGGGGAAAAAGCTATTGGCGAAGCAATTGGTTTTCATCCTTATACTTCTGTACTGTCGACCAGAGGGGAGCATCTTGAAAATCCCAAAAGCTGGATGTGATTTGTCCTGGCTGATTGGTTTTGCTTTTTGAGTTGCCGCTTGTGATATATGCCATCTAGAAAAGGTAGATCAACCTCAGTAATCTTGGAGGCAGTTTTAACGATTCTGTTCAGGGCTGGACTTCTGCCTTGGAAATATTTCCATACCAAACGGTGACAGCGAAGGTTAACACACTTTCAGTGACTGCTGGGTAGAAATCAACCATGATTTCTTTTTTAATTCCGAACTTGTTGAGGCACCGAAGAAAGTGCAGGCGCTGTTGTGCTTTCTTCAGAATTTTTTTTCTGTATTTTTCTCCCATATCAAATCATTGGAAATGATCAGTCCGAAAAATTTAAATTCGCTGATCTCTACTTGCTTGTCTTTAATGACAAGCTGTAAGGGGGCAGATCTGGTCCTCCTGAAATCTAAAATTAATTATTTTGTTTTTGATATGTTGATTTCTAAGTTGTATTGATCACTCCAGCTGACAAGTTCTAGTACTTCTTTCCTATATTTTGACTCATCACTGTTCGTAATCAGCCCTTCTAGATTAGTATCATCGGCAAACTTGACCATTTTGAGTTGCACAGTCATGAGTGAATAGTGAGTACAAAAGTGGGGACAGAACACATCCCTTCTACACATTTTAGATAGGATGCTCTCAGTCACAGGCTTCGGTTCATGTCAAAACAACATGATGGACTTGTTCCTTAAATCTGGGTCAGAGAGCAAAGGTTAGTCATTGTTCAATCGATAGGGGGAAACTGGCTGCAACTGTCAAGGCTTGTTACAATGTGAACAAGAGAGGCAAGGCCTTCAAGACTCACTTGTGATACACTTTTAAAAAAAATCCAAGCTTTTTATGTATTGAGTATAATTTCAAAATGTAATGTTTAAGATGAGAAAGATCAGTTTAAAGCAAATTAAGTCCCCTAGCATTAATTACAGAGTAATTTCCCTTTTTTACTATCTGCACCAAAACATTTGCAAAATAAATAAAACTTCCATGTTTAGCAAAAGAAGTTCCTGCTTGAACAAAAAAATGATAATAATGACTGCTCTTGTTGTTGGGTCAGAATATCAGATCAAAGAGCCAAGTTTAGAGAATACAAAAAATATAAATATAACAGTAAATGCAGTTTGCATATAATTAGGCTTCATTTTTTTTTTTTCCCCCAATCCCAGAGGTGCAATATTGTTTTAAACAAGATGACTGGAAAGAACTGAATTTTTCCTACTTTTATGCCTAATTTGGTGTCAACTGACAAAGTATTTGCAGAGAAAATGTCAGTGTTAAAGTTTACCACGGACACACAGACACACACACACACACACAGACAACCGAACACCGGGTTAAAACATAGACTCACTTTGTTTACACAAGTGGGTCAAAAATGCTCTTGTTAACATGAACCTTGATGTTGACTCAAGTCGCCTATGGTGGTGCAGTGTCTTGTCAACTAAAGTCGCCTATGGTGGTGAAAGAGTTAACCCCTACACCGCCTATATGATGAGATAACTTGTCAGCGCAGGCATGTACGCTTTGCTGCAACAATGACGA
Source organism: Babylonia areolata (assembly GCF_041734735.1). NCBI lineage: Eukaryota > Metazoa > Mollusca > Gastropoda > Neogastropoda > Buccinidae > Babylonia > Babylonia areolata. The sequence continues at coordinate 9,483,719 of NC_134877.1, forward strand.
GATAACTTGTCATCGAAATATTCTGACTTTTCCCTGGTTTGCATTCAGTTCGTTGACAAAAATACTAGTTGCTGTAGATTGGGGAATCTTTCTAGATTCTATTCATAGCTAGAAACAACATCTACATCATGAGGCAGTCCTTTATTTGAACGTTTTGGTTGGGTTACTGGCGGCAGTGTTTGCCTGACTCCTCTCTTCACTCGCTCAACAAAATGTCGGACTGATGCTGTGCTCAAGACATGTGATTGTGGTGAACAAAATCAACCAAGATTGCTTTCTTTAGCTGATGCCTAGAAAGAATTGAAGCCTAAATTCGAAGGAGAAGACAGTGATGAACATTTATAGGATGATTTGATAGAAAATAAAGGGAGCAATCAAGAGAGTGGCCAATATATGACTATCAGTAAGTGATGCCGGCTGTGCAGATGTAGCAGACGACAGTAAATGACCAAATTATTAGCAGGACACAGTGTGAGCGATTTTTTTGGCACTCAGCCAATGCAGTCTGATGAGAACTGGATAAAGTGATTGTGTGAGAGGGGTGAAGAAGATGGGGGTGGAGACCGAGGGGGCGTGGCCTCACATCCATATTATCACTTGGAGAGGTCACAATGCATTATATATGTCTCTTTAACCCTTTCGCTGCCAGGAAAATAAAATTTAAGTGAAATCTATTTGCCAGGGTTTTTTCACAAATAACGGGTATAAATTTTCCAAAAATTCTGTGCTCTTTGTTATTGGAGAAAGACCCATAAAAGTATATATTTTCTGAAAGGTAAGTGAATAAAGAATACAAAACACATGCTGTTTTCCCATTTTATATATTTTTAGTGACATGCTGTTGTTTTGAAATCAGTGTTTTGTTTTTTGTCACATTTTCAACTTGTTCATTACAAACATTAGTCAGGTAATTTGCACAAAAATATATTTTCTGGACAAATGGATATCTGCAAACACAAAATCATACTAGAACAACCACAATATATATTTTTTTTTAAAGAGATAGATCCACAATACATTGTGACTTCTCCAAGTGATAAGATGGATGTGAGGCCAAGGCGCCCCCTCAGTCTCCACCCCCCTCCTCTTCACCCCTCTCACATGGTCACTTGATCCAGTTCTCATCAGACCGCGTTGGCTGAGTGCCAAGAATATCGCTCACACTGTCCTGCTACTAATTCGGTCATGTTCTGTTGTCTGCTAACATCTGTACAGCCGGCATCACTCACTGACAGTCACATCTTGGCCACTCAGGTAAAAGGTAAAATCTCTGTACAGCATGTTTGTTTTTGCAATGTATTCTTCAGTTTGTATCTCATTTTAAAATATTTTCTAAAAACTGAAAACAGGGGATAAGGATTTTCAACTTCGCATTTGTACAAAAAGAACTTTGCAGATATTATTATGTAGATGAGAACATCATCTCTTTTGAACTTACAGTCGGTGCAAAATAATAAAGATTCTTTTGACAATACCAGGTTATGTGTGTTTGTGCAATTGTCATTTAAGAAATGTTCTGTATCTTTCCAGAAGGCAGACGTTATACTCCATGTGACAAACAAGTGGCTGATTGTTTCCTTTTCAGTTTTACCCTTTTCAGTTTTACAAAATGTACATTCGTTGTTTTCAATGATACTAATTTTTTCAAGAATTATATTTGTTGCCAGTATTCTATTAACTGTTCTAAATTGAAACCATTTCAGTTTACTTTCTTTTATACTTTGTATTGTCTCAAATGTATTTTTCCACTTAAGATTGGTTATTTCTTTGTTCCATTTTTCACAGCAATTTGGTTGTTTGTTATCTGCAATAAGTGTCATAATAAAGTTTTGACCCTTTCCCTACAGTCTGGATTATGTTAAGAGCTTTTTGTATTTTATTTGACTCATTGCTATTCAGATCAATACTATTTTTACAAATAAACTTTTTGACTGCTTGTACACAACAAGAGAATTCTAAAAAGTTTGTTTTGATGTTAAATTTACTCTTGAAATCTTCATAGGAAATGAATGCTCCTTTTCCACTGACTAAATCTGCAATGTGATATACACCTTTGTTCATCCATCCCTTATAGAATATTATTTTTCTATTCATTTTGATAAACTCATTACAGAAAATATTTTCAGCTAAGAGGTCTTCAGAATTACCAATATGGACTTTTTCTCAAAACATTTTATAAGCTTGGAAGGTGTCATTCCAGAAATTTATTTGTTTAACTGGTATATCACAACCGTATTTATCAAGTTCTTTAACTAGAGGGCACATATATTCTATTATGGATCACCACTTGTGATTACTAAATTTCAGTTTTCTAATCCACATTAGTTTGAGGGCCATTATCAGATGCTTAATAGAAGGTATTCCTGTTCCTCCCTCTCTTATACTTTTTATTACTGTTCTCCTTGCTATCCTGTCTTGTTTACCACCCCATATGAATCGAAAACACTGTTTTTGAAGAAGGTCAGTATATTTAGTTGGTGGGTTAGGTAACAATATCCAGAGATATATCAGCTTCGAGAGAATTAATGATTTTAATACTGCTGCTCTGCCTATAGCTCGTATAGGTGTAATATTTTTCTTGATCCAGACATTAAAAGGGGATTTTATCTCTTTGAATTTTTCACTATAGTTCAGTTCAACACACTGTGAAAGGTCTGGGGTGAACCAAATACCTAGTATCTTAAACTGTGATGGATTCCAATCCATTTTCAGGTGGGGCATATATCTTATATTTGAATGTAATCTACTCCCTAGCCAAACTGTTTTTGTTTTTTCAACATTTATAAACAAACCGGACACTTTTCCAAATAAATCTAGAGTTTCCATAGAACTTTCAAAAGATAATCTGTCCCCTTCATTTATTAACTGTGTATCATCTGCAAACTGCGACAGCTTGTGTTCTACATCATTAATGTGTATTCCTTTGATATTTTTGTTTTCTCTAATCATAATTGCTAAAACTTCTACAGATAGAATAAATAAATAAGGGGAAATGGGGTCTCCTTGTCTACATCCTTTTAGTATTCTAAACCAAGGTGAGGTCTGTCCATTAACTACAACTGTATAGATTTAATATTATAAAAAGTCGTGATCCATCGACATATATCTTTACCAAAGCCAGATGATTTTAATACTTTTAGCATAAACTGCCAGTCAAGAGAGTCGAAAGCTTTCTCAAAATCTATACAAATCAGCATCCCCGGAAGTTTTCTAGCTTGTAGATAATTCATGAGATCGTAAAGCAGTCTTATATTGTCTCCAATATATCAGTTTGTAAGAAAACCAGTTTGATCTTCACTAATAAGTTTTGGAAGAACATTTTTAATACGATTAGCTATACATGAGGAGCCTATTTTATAGATAACATTTAGCAAGGATATTGGTCTCCAGTTTTTTATGTACTCCTTAGGTTTTTCTCCTATGCAAATTATTATTCCTTCTTTTTGCGTATTTGATAATTCTCCCCTCCTGAAAGATTCATTTAGGGCTCTGATGACAAATGCACTTAGCTGTCTCCAAAAAACCTTGAAAAATTCTGAAGTAAAACCATCAGTACCTGGGCTTTTGCCTTTTTGCATATCTTTTAGAGCGTACCCTGCTTCTTCAATAGTTATTTCTCCTTTGAGTGACAATTAGTTCAGACATATGTTTACTGACATAATTTCTTTCTTTGAGATTGCAAAAATATTTTGTAACTTTCTTTCCATCTTCTACCTATCTTGCTCTTGATCTCAATAAGACTCCTTGCATTTTCTCCTCTCTTACTGCAGTTAGTCTCATGCTAAGATCATTTAGTGTATTTACATCATTTTCTGTCTTATTCTCTCTCTCTCTTTTTTTTTTTTTTTTTTTTTTTCAATTAGCTTGATTTTACATTGCATACAATTTTCTTCCTTTTCCCTTTCCTTTCTTTTCATCATTGCATATGCGATCGTCTTACCTCAAACCTTCATAAGCAAAAAATCAAGAAACACTTTTTTTCAGGAACCCTTAATTTTACTCTTAATGTTTTTAACATGTATCATTTGACCATATCTAACTATTGAAGCAACCACTCCGCTTGTTTCTTCCTTGATCCCAGGTCGCATTGACTACTGCAATTCACTACTTGCTTGTCTGCCTTCTGAGTTAATGTCACGCCTTCAGATCATTTTGAAACAATGCTGCAAGAATCATTCTCAGAAAGTCAAAAAAAAAAAAAAAGGATCATGTTACCCCACTTTTGCATCAACTTCATTGGTTACCCATCCAGTTCAGAATTCAATACAAACTTGCCATATTGGCCTTTTCTGTTGCCACTTTGAAGGATCTCTCCCTTACTTGTCTACTGTCCTTTATACTTACATCCCTTCCCGTTCTCTCCGGTCTTCTGCTGAAAAGCTTCTTGGAGTCCCCAAAACCTCTTCAAAGACATTTAGCCGAAGGGCCTTTCAGTATCAAGCACATTCTGTTCGGAATTCTCTTCCTCTGGATCTCCATCACTTACCAGCACTGTCCTCTTTCAAAACAATCTTGAAAAGACATCTATTCAAACAGGCCTTTGGGTGTGATGGCTAATTATCTTCATTCTTCCTCCTCCTACCCACCTCACTTTACCCCTCTACAGAAGTTATCATGTACTGTGTGTATATCTGTGGGTGGATGGTTGTGGGTGTACAGGCACATGTGTGTGTGTGTGTGCATATGTCGGGTATTTTTGTCTTTGTGTGTGTGTGTGTGTGTGATTGTTCATCATACCTGCAATTTGTAGTATTTTATTGGTGTTTTGATACACACACACACACACACACACACACACACACACACACACACACACACACACACTCATACATATATATGTGTGTTGTATTTTCATGTGTACAGGTATGTTATTATGCACTATTGTATGTGTTGATTCATGAACGGCACTTAGAGCCCATTACATGGAGAGTATGTGCCTTATAAGTACTATCTATTATTATTATCATAAAATGTTTACTTTTAGTTGAATTTACTTAGCTGCATTATACAGATTGTTTAACTGAGTCTGTAGTCCAGTGGCAGTTTCAGATAATAACACTATCATCTGCAGAAAGCAGTATAGATAACTCCACAAAGAATCCAGAAAAAAGCACACCATGTTAGCCACTTCTGATAATATATAGCACTATCTCGTTCATAAAAAAAGATAACAATACTGGACTACACACATCTCCATGCTTTACTCCCTCTGTGCAGTATATGTAATCACTGAATTTAGCTCCACTTCTAGCCTTTGCTTTCACTTCTTTATACATGCTTTTAATACAATGAAATAATTAACCCTCTATCCCAGTTTTTCTTAATATTGGCCACATTGATTTCCTTGAAATGGATTCGAAAGCTTTTTCAAAATCAGCGAATGCTGCGTAAAGTTTGTAATCATTAGCAAATTGTTTCTGAATACCTGCCATTAATGTTAGTATGTGATTGATGGTAGAATAGTCTTTCTTAAAACCCGCTTGATGTTTGCTTGTTACATTATTTTGCTTTATCCATTTTTGTAACCAGTTATAAATAATAAAACTAAATATTTTCCAGTAACATTGGATAAAGAAATTCCTTTATGATTATTAATATTTATGTTTCCTGTAAGCCCACGATTTCTCCCCCACGATTTCTCTCGAAGTGTGAAAAATCGTGGGATTGCGAGAAATCATGGTCGTTCCCCTCCCACGTTTTCTCTCAATTGCAAGAAATTGTGGGAAGTCACCCTTATTTTAATAAAAAGTATTTCCTTTGTCATCAGAGTTTGTGTCTTTTCCCTGTGCAAATCGAAGAGAAAAATGAGAGAGATAAAAAGAAACAAGAAATGGGGGGTGACAACAACGATGATCATAATATAATGACAGTGGTGTTGGTGAAGACATCAACAATAGATGATGAAGGTGATGACACAGTTAGTACTGGTTTAAAAAGAATGTGTATATGTATAAGTGAGTGAGTGGGCAACTGAGTGAGTGTGTGTGTGTGTGTGTGTGTGTGTGTGTGTGTGTGTGTGTGTTTACCTGGCTGGTTGATTTGTTCTTTTCTTTCACTCTGTTTTTAAAATAATACTTTCATGTTCAGTGTCTTCTATGAAACTGGGAATGTATTTTCAGTGCAGTCTTACATGCAAAAGGATGCTGAAAACAGATGAACAAATGAGCAAGGGTGAAGTGAAGAAAATTCTAAATAAATGTGACAGAAAAGGTTGCATCACAACAAACATCAAAACTATTTGGTCTAGTTTTCATGCTCCTTACATGAGGATAAAGCATTGTGAAACATCTTTTTTTCTGTCACATTTATGTAGAGAGTTGAATCATTTTGATGTTACTCCCAACATCCTTCGGGAAAGATCTGGTTCAAGTCTTATCATAATTTATTCTTTGTCTAGTAATTCTGTGAGAAAAAGTGGCCGAACCTAAAAAAAATTGCAAGAAAAGGTTTTTTTAGCTCTACGTGTTCAGAATTTTTCACTCTATCACCCGTAAAAAATCGAAGATGATCAAACGTCGGATAAGATCAGGAAAATTAAATAAAGAAAAATAAATAGGTTGAGATGGAAGAAAAAGCACACCATACTTTTTTGCTTCTGCTGCTTGTCATTCGCGCCTTGTCAAGTCGGGCGCTGCAGGCAGGCCTGATTCCTCCCTGTGCTTTCTCACTCCGTGCAGTGAAACCTGTTTCGTACTTCCCTGGCCGTAGTGAATATTTTACCTTAATTTGTTGGCAATTAGTGGTTCCAGAATAATAAACATACTTATAACTGTCAATTGAATCAGTTACTGAACTGTTATAACAGTTATCTTGTTCCTAATTTGTATCTAGATAGACAGCACGAAAGTGGCGTTGAAGAAAGGTTCACATGTTGCCTTCGCAAAATGTGGTGTTGAAGTATGGTGAACCATGCGCTTTAAAAAAATATTTTACTGAAGAAATTACAATATTCAACTTTATTAAGTATTTGTATGTAAAATGGAAACGGACAGTCATCAAGGCTCTTGTGTGATCGGAAGTGACGACAAGCCATTGTCTGGGTTCTAAAAACATTGATTTATTTTGTTTGTTTGTTTGCTTTTTCTCTTTATGAATTTATAAATTCACTTACTCATCTGTTTGTTTTATCTTTAGTTTGTTAGTTACACATTTATCATTTTACTTTTGTTTATTCATTTATTTATCTAATTATGAACTGTCTTGTTTGTTTCATTTTATCTATTATTATTATCTTTTTTCGTGGGAGTATTTCAAACAACTCTGTGTGTGTGTGTGTGTGTGTGTGTGTGTAAGAAAGAGAGAGAGAGGCAAAACATTATTTTGAATTTGAACGCAAAATATCACCAAATGTGGATATAGGCACACTCACGCACATGCGCGCACAAAATGTGTCATTCATGTAGATGTTTTGTCCACTGTGACCTGGAAGCGTGGAATTCATACATGAGATGTTGTCTATTCTAATGGATTCATCTATGTCAGATATGTATTTTAAAAAAAAATCCAATTAATATAATCCTATGTTTGATCGTGACCCGGTCTCCATTTGACCTTAAGCTGGTCCTCTTTTCAGCAGTAATAAGTACAGTATCAAAAGAAATCAAACCATACAAGAAGAACATCGATCCAGACAGTCTGTGCACATTGTTAATGTGAAAGGCAATGAATAAGCAGAGCGACTTATTCACACAAAGCTGTCTTTATGCGTCTTGAGGTTGCATTTTTAAGATATACACTTACATTTTGCAGACATTCTTTACCAATAAGTATAGATGCAAGTCTGAAGAAAAACAACATATTGCGATTATTTTGGGATTAGACCACTTTTTATCATAGAATTACTGGACAAATTCATAATAATGTCCATCCTCACAGAGGCTTCCCTCTCAGTGTTGTTTTTCAGCGGTTGTCACCTGTGCTGGGTTTGAATGATGTATTCCATGACACTCTCCACATTCTGGTGAGCAGTCAAAACCTTGTTTTCTGCAGGTACACCTCTTTTTGTCACAGTCACACTCGTAATCACAGCGGATAATGCACAGAAGCTTGGAAGGAGCAGGAGGCAAGTGTGCTGTGCAAGGCGGCACCATCTGGTTGTCAACAATTTTCCAGCCCAATTGTCCCAGCACAAGTGTGTCATTTCCAGTCCACTGTTGGACTTGCAGATATGTCCTCGAACTGTGGTATTTGGTAGCAGAGGACGTTGGGGGCAGAGAGTGAACTTGTATGAATGTTGTCCCAGACGCTACCTTTGAACAGAACATCTGTCTTCCTATCATACAAAGACAAGAGCTTCTGCTCACCAGCAGCAACAGTCTCATCTTTCTCTAAGTTCTTCAGGAATGTCTCTGCCAGTTCACAAAGTTGTTCTGAGCTCAGGAATTTCTGGAAACCTGTCCGTTTGCCAGTTTCAAAAGCTCGGGACGTTGTGTCACAACCTGTGGCTGCATGGATGACAGGCAAGATATGTCATATCCTGCTGAGTGAACTCTGAACGTGCTTGATGTTCCAGCACCTGAATGGCTTACTGCTTTTCTTGAGAAAGACTTCCTCTGAATCACTTTTGAAATGGTAGACCAAAAGGACTAAAATATCTGTGTCATCGCGAACAACCACTGTCTCTTTGCCTTTTGCACTTTCCTGAGCCTCAGCAACAATCATGCAGTTAGCATCTCCTTCAGAACAGAAAGTCACACATCTATTGTTCCGCAACTTACAAGAAGCAAGTCAATAAAATGTTGCTTGTTTTTATGATTGGTCAGAAACAGGTCTTTCCCGATTTGCAGGGCCATGTCTGGTGTAAACTGAACCTCCGTGGAAGACTTTCCCTCAGTTCTGCACATATATGTGATGTCTTTTGTGCTTGGACCACTTGTATAGCCATTACAGGCTTCTTGTACTTCTGTCACACATGTCTGACATAAGTTTCAATGATGGAAATGTAATTTGAGCCACAAGACCAGGGATTTTTTTTTTAGAAGTGCCTCCCTATCCAGAACAAACGCACGTCACCAAGAAAGGCACTCTCTGGCATGGGTTTGGAAACCCTCTTCCAGATCTCATCAGCAAGAAGGGCTTTATTTCCTTGACAAGAAAAATAGACTTAGAAAGAGATGATGGGTGACTCGACAGCTCATATCTGAACACGCCACTCTTGTCTTCGTATTTACTGCCTGCGCTTGAAACCAGGCGCTGAAACAGAAGTTGAGGATCGATAGCCACCACTTCTGTGTTGATCTTGACAGTGTTTATGGAGGCCATCGTAACAGCCTGTTCTGACCTGAAGGTGTATTCTGTGGCTTTGTGGCCTTCCATCTTCTTCAAGATTTTATTTCCCACTTAGTTTGCCTTGTGTGCATCCACCTTGGTGTTTGCAACCATACCTGTGGCTGTATTCTTCAGAACAGGACCAGCAATGAAGGGATCTCTCTCTTCCAGGAGAGCAAGGATGACCATCATGTTGTGACCATCCTGCCTCTTTCTGGCAATGCTGATGTCTTTGTGCTGTTCACTTGAGAAAGACAACCCAGTGATGTTCTGAATGGACGTATTGATGTCAGCACAAGTGGGCATTGATAGATGCTGCATGTTGGGATTCTGACATTCCACGACCACGTGTCATCCCCCCTGTTGATTTGATGCTTCTCATAAACATTTGCTCAATAAAAGATCGACAGAAAGACCAGCCAAGTAGCGATCACTTCTGCGGAAAACATGATGACCTTCTTGAAATTTGTTCTACACGTCAGGGTTGGTTTGTTCAAGTTACACCATATCTTGTAGGTACAGCTGGATTGACTTTGTGTACAGACTGTGACCAGCTGAAGCAAGAAAAGGTATCATCTCCTGCAATGTACTCAGGTGAAGATGCCAGTTTCCTGTCCTCTCTGCCTTCAGAAAACATCGTAAAATATCTATGAGATGCATGTATTGCAACCGCGAGGCAGCTGTGGGGTGTTGTTTTAGCTCCTCCTTCTTTGCATCCAACTTGTCAGAAATTCTGGAGATAAGATGCGTGTTTGCCTCAGTGTCATGAGCTACAAGTTTGCCCTCCATGAGAGAAATTATACAAAGCCAGTCCATGATCAAGATCTTCATCTAACACTGGTTTGGTGAAGTCCGTGTGATCAGTAGCATTTTTTTTGTGTTTGTTTTGTTTTGTTTTGTTTTGTTTTGCTGCCCCATCATCTGCACCATTTCAGTGGCATTACTCCCATGCCGCTCATTTAGATTCCCCCATACACGGCCACACCCGGGTTCATCCGTCACAGTTCCAGCATCGGCAGTCCACAGGGGATCAGTAGCATTTGATTTGAAAGTGTCAATTGAATTTTGAAGTTCATTTTGAACATGTTGATCCACTTGTTCCAAATGAAGGTCTTCTGGAACAAGATATAGGTTCTGTGTAGTTGGCAGCTTGACTCGAAATGTCTTAGCAGTCACGAGTGCGTTTAAGCAAAGAGTCCACTAAAAATGTCCCCTTCCTGCTCGTGTCACTGCTTTTCCTTGCATCATGTGCATGACAGCGTTTGGAGAGAAGGGCAGTTCCAGAACCTTCAACCTCTTGCAACCCACTGCCTTCCATCAACAGTCCAATGCAGCCTCAGAAGCTCATTTCAGCATGGAAAGCACCAAGGTGCAGCACCATCAACTTCATATAACTCGCAGGAGGCTCGTTAGCAAGATGTCCTTGGCTTTCCACCAGAGTGGTTGATCCAGAGTCAGGACAGGTGTTGAGTTGTGTCATGTGGCCTCTTTTGTGATGAAATGCATGGTAGAATAGAGACAGGCCATGTCACTTGGACTGAGGTTGATCATGGGCAGGAAGCCAGAGATGCCACAGTGACTGCCTATGTGAACAGCTTGCATCATACCTGACCAACCAGGCCCCTCTCTCTCTCTCTCTCTCTGTCTCTCTTCTGTTGCAACATTCTGTTTATACACAGATATGCATCGTGCGGTAAAATCATACTGATTAGCTTTTCTGTATGCTGTCAGTTGATGGAATTCATTTGTTTTCTAGCATATACATGTTTTTTCTTATTGCCTTTCCACAAGTTCATTTTTTTTCATAAAATGGGGGTAGTACGTAAGAAAAGTCTTCCTGTGCTTGTTCTTTTCCTTCAGTACACAAGATTCCTTCTGTTAGTTCTCTCTCTCTCTCTCTCTCTCTCTCTCTCTCTCTCTCTCTCCTCCTTCTTCTTCCGTCCCACTCCTTCCTAACCTCTCCCTCGCCCTTCCGCCTTCCTAGCATGCATGCACGCACGCACGCACACGCACACACACGCACACACACACACCTTTCTAGTCTTATGGTCTACACACGCACACTCACTCTCTCTCTCTCTCTCTCTCTCTCTCTCTCTCTCTCTCACAGTCAGTAGTTAAATGGAGATAAACAAAAAACAAAACAAAAATACAAACAAACAAACAAAAAAACAATAAAAGATAAGCCAATGAAGACAGCGCTTAAGGAAATAAACAAACGAAGACATATGAAATAAACATTGATGGGAACGAAACCCCACAAACTTATTATAAAAAAAAATGTTATTATCACCTTTTTAATCTTTAAATTTTCAGCGAAAGAAACTTTATTAAGCGCATGGCTTACCATACTTTGACTTTACAAATGCAAACACGGAGGTATTGCGCGAACCTGTCTTCCCCTATGCCACTGCTTTGCAGTCTGTGCTAGCACACTTTAGGATCATGATAACTGTGATTACATTTTAGTAACAGTCTAATTTGACTGTTGTAAGTACACTTGCTTTTTCGGAAACATTACTTAACAATGAAGCAATGTAAAATCATGTATGATATTCAGTATGCTCAACAGAGAAGCATAAGATACTGATACAGTGGTAGGCAGGTTCTGCTGCGCGGACGAAAATGCCGGTGAAGCGTAGTAGTTAACAGGCCCATCCCTGCTGTGGCATCCTTGACAAGGTGTTAGTGACGTGACCCAGTTGAGAGTTTCAGACTCAAATATGGTGTGCCGTTCACGCCATCTCCTCGTGTTTATTTTTCTTTATTTAATTTTCCTGCTCTTATCTGACATTCGATTTTCTTCGATTTTTTTACAGGTGATAGTGTGAAAAATCCTGAATACATAGAGCCAAAAAAAACTTTTCTTGCAATTTTTTGTTAGGTATTTTCTAAATTTTCTTAGACTGTCTGTTCTCTTGTATTCTATTATGCTATGTTATGTTGTGTTATGTTATGTTATGTTATGTTATGTTACATTATATTATGCTATATTGTATTTCTCTTTAAGTTATGTACATTGCCTTGATTTCATTGTTTGCTATTGATTCTGATGTTGAATTTGAGGTCAATGTCTTGCAGTGAAATACAATAAACAGATGTGTTTCAGTGTCATTACTCTTGATGTTTTCAATAACGCCACTGTCATTATCATTATCGTCTTTGTCGTCGTGTCCCTCTTTCTCTTTTCTTTTCCTCTCTCATTTTTTATTGAAATAAGGGGGACTTCCCACGATTTTTCTCACATTGTAAGAAATCATGGGGGCGCCCCCAGCGATTTCTCGCAGTTGAGAGAAAACGTGGGAGGGCAACAACCACGATTTCTCACAGTCCCACAATTCCTCTCAAAGTGAGAGAAATTGTGGGATTGCGAGAAATCGTGTGCTTACATCCCCTTCTTGTATAATGGTAAAAACTAAAATAATGGATTCAGTCCAAGTCTCTTCCAAATAGATTATTAAACAAATTAGTTAAGAAATCAATTATATAAATATGCCTCTTCCAAAAAGATTATTAAACAAATTAGTTAAGAAATCAATAATATAACTTCCAAGTGTTTCAGCATTTCTGCAGTTATCTGATCTGGGCCTGCAGCTTTTTTTTTCTTCAATTTTCTGATGGCAAGAAGTATTTCTTCTTTCATAATAGGGTTATCCAGAGTAGGATCCAAGACATCAGGATCTAGATCGTTTACCATTTTGTAATTTTCAGAATCATTTACAAAACCTGTATTTGTCTCATCAGAGTCAAAACCTTTGTTGTTTCTGCATCATTTGTCTTTTTTAATAATATTTCTAAAGTGGCAAAATCACTCTTAAATGGAAATACTTTTCTAAGGTTGAACTTTTCTTTGAGTGTTTTTTTTTTTTTTAATGCAGATATAGATATGTATGGATTGTTTGGTTTTTACATATAGATATGTATGGATTGTTTGGTTTTTACATACAGCAAAAGGAGTGAGTTGAGGTTCCTCTCAGTTTAACTTAACATTAGTATTGAATTAAGTATTTTGGTAACTGCTTTTGAAAATAACCCATGCTGTTTGCAAAGAATTCCTAAAAATGTACTGGTCACCAAAAGATCTATATTTGATAAAGTCTCCCTAAAGAACATACACATGTATACATGCAGACATATTCATACATACATGTGTACATACACAAACCTTGTACAAAAACAAAGGTGACAGGAGAAATTGCAACAACCATTGCAGAATTTCCCTCTTCAGCATCATCATGAACATCTTTGCTAGAGTTGCACTAAGGTGCTCCAGGTTCTTGTGGGGAGAGTCTACCCAAAGTCAGTGTGGATTCCACGCCAACAGGTCCACACTGATGGTCTTCTGCTGGAGAAATGCAGGGAACAAAGACAGCCCCTCTTGGTTGGTTTCATAGATCTTACAAAGGCCTTTGACCTCATCAGTAGGGACAGACTCTTATGAATCCTCCCCAAGACTGGATAATAGCCCACTCCTTAGAATCACCAGATTCTTCCATGAAGACATAAGGCTACTGTGGTCTTTGATGGCTCAACATCAGGTGCTTTTGACATCTAAAGTAGAGTAAGGCAAAGCTGTGTCCTCACTCCCACCCTGTTTGGGATCTTCTTTGCAGTCCTGATGAAACAGGCTTTCAGGCTTTCAGATATTCCACAGAGGGCTTTTACCTTCACACCAGGTCAGATGGGAAGCTCCTTAACCTCTCCGGACTAAGAGCAAAAACCAAAGTTCAGATGAAATGCCTGCATGATTCCCTCTTTGCAGACAGTGCAGCAGTTAACCACCCACTCAGCTGAAGACCTTCAGTAACTCATGAACCGCTTCAGTGAGGCTTGCTGTGACATCAGACTTACCATCAGTCTCATGAAAACACATGTCATGGGACAGGACTTGTACTGCCCACCCAACATAATAATCTCTGAACATGAACTATAAGTTGTCCATGACTTTATGTACCAGGGTTCAATGTTCTCAGACACCATCTGTTTTGACACCAAGCTGAACAAGTGTACTGGCAAGGCTGCTACCACAACGTCCAGAATACTAGAGAGAAAAACAGCAAGCTGACAGAACACACCAAAATTCTGGTCTGCAAGGCTTGTGTAGTGAACACCCTCCTGTATCATGTATGGCAGTGAAGCTTGGACAGGACATGCCAGACAGGGACCATCTGTACAGTACAGAGAGTTGGATCAGGGAAAGTGCCTCACAGGAAGACCCCAAAAGAGCTACAAAGATGTCTGCAAAAGAGACTTCAAGACCCTAGGTATCAACCCACATATATGGGAAGCTGTAGCCTCCGAAGAGTCATGCTGGAGGCAGACAGTGCAGAAAGGCCTCTCCAAGTTTGAAGAGATACTTGCCCAACAGTCAGAGGTGAAGTGGCAAAGAAAAAAGACCCAGAGTCTGACAGACAGACCAGCATCAGACTTCATCTGCGCAGAGTGTGGGAGAGACTGCCATTTTCGAACCGACACTGCACCAGAAACATCACCCAGAGTACAACTCCTTAGTTTTGAGACTGAGGGATTCCTACTACAATATACACAGGTGCACAATACCTTCCAGTCAACACACACATATATTTACTCATGCATATATACTGTCACACATAAATGGATGTATGCATGTATTGAAAGTGAAGTATATGACACATGTACACAGGTATATAGTAATATACTGTTTGGATAGATATACCACAACCAAACCTATTGCTGGGAGAAGAGATGAGTTTTGAGGCCAGATTTAAAAGACATGAGGGTGTTGGAGTCTGTTCCACATTGCTGGGGGTTAGAAAGAAAAAGATCTTTGTATGTCTCAGTTCTGACAAGAGGTATCCTGAAAAGTTGAGTATACAAAGAAGAGTGGAGGTGGCAAGATGAAGGAAGTTATGGAGGAGTTCAGAAAGATACTCTGGGCCAGAACCACTGACAGGAGAAAAGGTCAAAGTGGGTGGCTTGTAAAAGTCTGTTCAATCAGAAACAGACGGTAAAAGTCTGTTCAATCAGAAACAGACAGCCAGTGGAGAGACTAGAGAGAAGAAACAAGGTCAGATTTAGCAGCTCTGCAAATGAGTCTGGCAGCATTATTCTGGATTTGTTAAGTCTGTCTGACAGATATATGGGAAGGCCTGCCAAAAGAGAATTATGATTATTGATCCATTCTTTGGAGAACAAAAGCACACTCAAGTGTTTTGTATTAGTAGATAGATAGTGATGGATAGAACATTCATTTGACTGGATGCTGCAGATAGCTTCGAACTTTGAAGACATTCAGCTGCTGTTTACTGATGAAAAAAGCCCTGAGCAATTGTCCAAGTTTTTTCTTCCCCATATGATGCAACTTATCATGTATAATGTTTTCCATTGCAGGGGAAAACATCAATATTTGCTGGTCACCAGATGGCAGCACCATTGCTGTTGGAAACAAGGATGATCTAGTGACATTCATTGATGTGCGTTCCAACCGATCAAGAGCAGAGGAACAGTTCAAGTTTGAAGTAAACGAGATTTCATGGAACAATGAAGGGGACTTGTTTTTCCTTACCTCTGGCGCTGGCAGTATACATATCTTCAGGTTGGAATATTATTTTTATGATCTCATTTGACAAAAGTATGTCATATTTTGTTCACCTTTATCAGTTTTGCTGCAGTATGCTTCCCCATTTTTCACACAAAGTGACAATATAGGTGAAAAGCAAGAAAAGCAATAGATATTGAATTAAGTATAAATGACTTTTAAGTGATAGGAATAATTGCAGTTGAAATGTATTTCATTGTGAACATAGGTAACTGAGTGATGTGCTCGCTTTATCATTTATCTATCTATTTACTCATTTTAATGAGTTGAATATTTGTATGTGTTAAACAGTTTATGATAATGGGCTCTCTTTTCCTTGTGTGCTTTTGGAGTGTGTCTACATGAATAAAAAATTCTAAATTGCAGCAGTGCACTCACTTTTTTTAATTTTTAACTTTGTTTAACCAGTAGAGTACCTATAAGACGCCAGCTGACGTCCTACAAAAAGTATTGCCATAGAGCCTATAAGACATCCACTGACGTCCTGCATATGTTCCGATTTTTCCTTCATTGGAGTTTGGTTCAGTTCACATAAACAGACTGAATACTTAGTTTGATGTGTCTGGATTATAAAAATACTATTTAAGTGAACTTACATCAGGTAGAAGACCTCTTTCTTCTCAATAATAATTTGCTAATTGACCACGTGATACGCGCATGGAAAAGGGGGTTGCATAATGTGCAAACAGATGCATTGAAAACTGTGTCTAGTAAAGCAAATAGTCACAGTCAGCAGATTTACACAGTTCTGAAAGCTCTGCTTGTGATTATGAACAGCTTTCGCGATGGAGAAGGATCTCTCTTGTTTGATGATTGGTTTGAAAACAAAGGTGATGAACAACGACAGTTATGAGACTGACTGCCCATTTTATGGTAATTTAGTCCGTCCATCCAATCAGACAGTATTTTTGAATAACTGGCTATGACTGACAAAATACAAGCAGCTAGTGTTGGAAGAAGGGGAAGGAGAGGGAGAGGAGTGATGTAAGATGATAGGTCAAATGCCAGCCAGAGGTCATCAAGGGGGCGTGGCTTTTGGGAAGAGTGAACTCACATTTCAAAGCAGACAGAAGGCAATCGAAAACCACCAATGCCCCAAGATTTTCACAAAATGAAGGGTGGAACCTGCACTGGACGTGAAACACATGCTTTTTGATTTTCATGCTATATTTTCGCTGAATCAGAGGGATGACTTGTTTGAAGACGTGGCTAGCCAGATGTACAGCAGACACTTTAATCGGCCCACGTGTAACTTGAAAGGAGTGACCGTCATCAAAGAACTTCACCCTCTCACTCCGGAACACTCTTTGCTGTCAAAAAGCTTGCCAGTTCAGTTTCTGGGACTGTGATTGACCTTTTACGTTGACTTTACTCACTTTTGTCATTATTGGGACAGTGATTTACTTACATGTCTGTAAGAACTGTGATTTGTTTTCATAAACTTTTTGAATGTTTTAATTTCTTCTACAGGTATAATCTGACAATAGGCTTGCTATTTCTAGCTGTATTTTGTTTTGTTTGTTTATGGATGTCATTATGTAGAGGTGGAAATAGACTTTTTTGTTGCACAAAAATTATTATCTTGACTTTACATGCCTGAACAGTTACCTACAATCAACTTAATTGGGAATAAAAGCCCAGAAGCAGAATCTACACTCATTTTCCTTCACAAAAACTTTTACTTTCTTTCTGTATCACCCATATCTTTTGTGCTAGAATTTTTTGTGATTTATTACCCCTGAGTCCTCAGAATTCCCTGGCAAGGGGAGAGCGCTTTTTTACAAAATTCTCTAGCACTGAACTGGTTAAGCCTCATATAAAAATAAGTCTGACTACTATTTATACTGCATCATGATTAGATTGTTGTTAACTTTAGGTTTTCTTGGAAATGTACTGATAAGAGAACACAGTTGAAAGGATACAATTCATCTTCAACTGATTTAGTTTCTGCACCATGAGTTGTTTCTCTTTAAGTGTCTTGCAAGTCAGTTGTGACACTAAAGATTATCATGATATCTAGCAGGCAGACAGCGTTATCGAATTGTAGACACTTGTCATATATTCAGTACCAATGAAGAGGTAGATGCTCTGTAAGTATTTAATGTTTCAGGGAAAAGTGGTTTTACCATGTTTAATCAAGCCTTACAGATATTTCATGAACTGGAAAAAAAAAAAAAAAAAAAAAAATATATATATATATAGAGAGAGAGAGAGAGGGAGGTTCAAATCCCTCCCTCACCAGTATTTTCTTCCCCTTCACTAGACCTTGAGTGGTGGTCTGAGCGCTAGTCATTATGATAAATGGAGGTCCTGTGTGCAGCATGCACGTAATGTAATGCAGCATGTAAAAGATTCCATGGCAACAAAATGATTGTTCCAAGCAGATTCTGTAGAAAATCCACTTTGATAGGAACACAAGTCAGAAAGAAAAGAAAAAGTAGGCACACTGTAGCAACGCGCTCTGCCTGGGTAGAGAAGCCCAAATTTCACACAGAGATATCTGTTGCAACAAAAGAATAATATAATGCAATACAATACAATGCAATATGTCCATATTGGGGGAAAGTGTATTTGGTTTTGTTTAAAGTGAATTTGTTGTTGCTGTCAGGGTTAGCTCACAGGTTAGGTTCAATTCTCAATCAAGCAGACATCTATGCACTCAAACAATCACATTAATTCTTCTTTTACAAAGCCGAGGACACAGTATACATTTATACAATTTATATACTCATTAGAAATAATTATTGATTCACACACATCAAATCAGATTCTTCACACACTATGGAATTTCAAAGGCATTATACATCCAAATTATAATCCTAATCCCAGGATATTCAACTCTCTTACTTGGCCAGGTTTCTATTCACACACACTCAACACAGTTCTGCCCCAACAGTCACTCTTGCCGACTGTAGTTGGCTTTAGCGAATCGGGATGTCTGGAAGTGCCTTTTTGGTACAGGTCCGTAGAGCCTCACGCCCAGTCAGTCTTCTGGTGCTGGCCGGCTGGAAAGTGTCTCTGTGGACGTTCTTCAGGGAGATGTTTCTGCTCCTCTGTCTTCTTTCCTTCTTCACTTCTTCTTTTCGCCTCAGTCTCTCTCCTGTCACCTCACACCACGACATATTTCTCCACCTCTCTTCTCACCAGTCTCTCTCACAAGCCTTTTGCTCTGTGGGTCTTAACCAGAAGTCCCTACACACATTTGGGTAGCTACTTTTATCCCCCTGCAGTGTGTACATTGTATATCATGTGGTCACTCATGTGACACAACATTTCCAATGTTTTTCCAACATAAAAAAGCACAAAACTCTCGCACACCAATTCACTATAAACTTTATATGCATTTATCTCTGCTTCTGCCTGACAACAGCTACAAATCTTCATATTTAGATGTGATGATATTAAATGGACTGATTATCTTGAATTCTATTGGTTAAAATGTATAGACTCTCTTTATTCCTGAGGTGGGAGAACTGCAACCAATATTCAGCTTCCCAGTTACCGTCCAACAGCCTTAGATCAAGCTCGTCTACCCTGATGCCAAAAAACTTATTCCTTTCTCTCGTTGTGCGCAGACCGCACTGCTGCCCGAGGCGTTACCAAGGAGATAGGCCATTGAGTCTTGCCTGTCTCCTCACTAGCATCGCTGCTCAACCACCTCCACAATTTGTAGTGCTCTAATTAATATCCTGCTTGCGAATTCCAGGAGTCTTAAGTCTCTCTAGTTAGTCTCGTTGTTGCATAATTGACCGCACATGTTCTTCCAGTTCTTGCATGCATCCTCTCCTACTTTGGCATTCCAATCGCCTTGCACTATCAGAATATCTTTCTTGGGGGTCTGATAACAACTTCCAGGAGATGTTCATAGAAGTCTTCTATTTCCTCATATTCATGATCAGTTGTTGGAGCATAGGCCTGCACAATGGTGATGTTAAACGGGGTTGCCCTGAGGCAGATGGTGATGGGCCTTCTGGAAAATGGATGGCAACCCATTACTGAGTTCACGGTGTTCTTGTGAAAAAGAAAACAAACTCTCTCTTCATGTTTGTCCTCTCTGCCGCTGAAGATGAAGTTTTCCAGGAGCAGATATTGGGAGTAACCATGGGTTAGTGATGATGACTCCATCTCAAGAAGGTCAGCAAGCAAGGTCACACAAGGATTAATTTTGACCTTGAGAAGCTGAAGGATCCTGAGGTAACAGAAGCTTTCAAAGCAATGATAGGAGGGAAATTCGCTCCACTGATCTTGCTTGATGCGGATGTTACAGACATGGACACTTTGATCAATAAGCTCAACACAGCAGTGACTGAAACAGCCAAGCACAGACCTAGAAAAAGACCTTGGGTTACATCTGACATTCTGGACTTTGGTGACAAATGCAGAGAATTAGAGAAGGTTAGGTTTTCAACTGAAGGAGCAAAGCAGTACAAGGTAGTGAACCAGAAAATCAAGTTAAACATGAGGAAAGCAAAGGAGACAGGGATAGAAGAACGGTGCCAAGAAATAGATGACAACCTCAAGAGGAACAACAGCAAGAAAGCCTACCATCTGGTTAACTCACTCAGTACGGCCAGTCCTCTCTTCTCCTCTACACAGACCCCTCGGATGTCCAGTGGGTGTCTGAATGACCCAACCTTTAGCTTCCATCGTCAGAATTGTGGAATTCTTTGTCAACATTCACCTCTTCAGTATAAGAGCCTTCCTCTTGCAATATTTTGATGACGGTAATTGGGGTGAAACGCTGTTAATGTTGTCTCTTTCGCCGTTCGTATGGAGAGAGTTAAAGATCTGACCAGTTGAAAGCAAGGTCCTACCACCACAATACAGGATAGAGATAGGAACTGTCTCACAGAAGACACTGACATTCTAAACAGATGGACAGAATACTGCTCAGAACTGTACACCCACAGAGCCAAAGGAGACTCCGAGGTATTGTAACATCCACCAGTCACCAACATTGACAACTATGCCATCCAATGGGAAGAAGAAGAGGCAGCAGTGAAATTGCTCAAACAAGGGAAGGCCAATGGAGTGGACAAAATCTCGGCTGAGCTAGATCAACAAGGAGAAGCCATGATAGATGCTCTGCTTACCATTTGCAACAAGATCTGGCAGACAGGAGAATGGCCCATTCCTTGGACACAGTCACTGGTCATCACTCTCCCAAAGAAGGGTAACCTGCAAGAATATCAGAACTATTGTACAACCAGCCTTGTAAGCCACCCAAGCAAAGTCATGCTGAAAATCTTACTGAACGGGTTGAAGCCTCAAGCAGAAAAGATCATAGTTGAGGAACAAGCAGGTTTCAGAGCAGGGCACAGTACAATTGAACAGATCTTCAACCTGAGGATACTGTGAGAGGCACCTACGACACCAACAGGATCTCTTCCATTTGTTCGTGGACATTAAGAAAGCATTTGACAGGGTATGGCACACAGCCTTCTGGTTCATGATGAAGTTGTATAACATCAACGCCAACTTGATCAAGGTCATAGAGAGCATCTCCATCAAAACCACCAGCGCAATGTGCTACAACAGCAGTGTAGGAGAATGGTTTAGGACAACGAAGTCAGACAAGGCTGTCTGCTCTCACCGACTCACTTTGATATCTTCCTTGAGAGAATCTTGACTGATGCCTTTGAAGACCATGGTGGATCAGTCAGTATTGAAGGGAGAACAATCACAAACTTGTGTTTTGCCGATGACATTGACACCTTGCAGGAAAAGAAGAGGAGCTTGTTAGTTTAGTGGAATGCTTGGACAAGGTATAACAGTATATGGCATGGAGATCAGTGCAGAGAAGACTTAGTGATGACCAACAACACCAAGGGTATCAGCTCAGACATAGAAATTAATGGCCAGAAACTAGAAACTGTGCAGAGCTTCAGGTACTTAGGCTCAGTTGTGACTGATGATCAAAGCAACAAATGCTGTCCAGGATTGCCCAAACAGCTAGGGCATTGACTAAACTGAAAACCGTATGGAATGACAAGAACAGTGCACACAGTTCCAAGATCAGACTGATGCATTCATTGGTCATCTTGATCTTCCCGTACGCATGTGAAACATGGACCCTCACAGCAGAGTTAGAAAAGAGGATACAAACAACAGAAATGAGATGCTTTTGAAGACTCTTGGGCATCACATACAGAGATCACATAACCAATGAGGAAGTGAGAAACAGAATCAAGCAAGCCATCGGGTCCTTTGAAGATCTTCTCATCACTTCGAAAAAATACAAATTGAGGTGGAATGGGCACATCACAAGATCAACAGGACTTGCAAAGATGATCCTGCAGGGCAGTATGGTGGTGTGTCCATCGAGATCGATGATGACCATCGTTGTCATCCAGATGGGGGATGGGGGAAGGGTGGTGGTGGGGTGGGGGGAAGGATGCTCATGAATCTATCTGTGAGTGCGCAGATGGCTGAATAGTCCAATCTGCGCACGAAATGTTCGCTGACAGTTGGGGCAGACAAAGACAGGCATATCATTGTCAGGGAGCTTGTTTGCCCGTGACTTTCTGGCCTGCCTCTTCTCAACAGCTGCAGCAGTCCTGTTGGCCTCGCACAACTTGGCGCCTTTGTGCACAGCAGCGCGCCATTTGTCACGGTCCACTGCAGATTCCTCCCAGGAGTCAGGGTTGATATCAAACACTTTCAGAGAGACTTTCAGAGTATCTCTGAAGCGCTTCTTCTGACCTCCGTGTGATCTCTTCCCTTGTTGCAGCTCGCCATAGAAGAGCCTTTAGGGCAGCCGATGGTCTGGCATGCGCGCCACGTGTCCAGCCCAGCGAAGCTGGGACTGCATCAGGATGGTGAAGATGCTGGGAAGGGTGGCTTTTGCGAGCACCTCTGTGTCTGGGGTCTTGTCTTGCCACTTGATGTTCAGTAGCTTCCTTAGGCATGTTGTGTGGAAGTGGTTCAGCTTCTTGGCATGTCGTTGGTACACTGTCCAAGTTTCGCAGGCGTACAGTAGTGTGGGGAGAACTACTGCTCTGTAGACCTTTAGCTTGGTCTCAAGACTAATGCCTCTTCTGTTCCAGACATTTGCATTGAGTCTACCAAAAGTTGCGCTTGCTCTTGCAATCCTGACGTTCACTTCATCGTCAATGGTCGCATTTCGTGACAGTGTGCTGCCAAGGTATGTGAACCGCTCCACCGCACTGAGTCTCTGACCGTTGACTGTGATGTTGGGCTCAACGTAGGGTTTTCCTGGGGCTGGCTGATGGAGAACTTCAGTTTTCCTCGTGCTGATGGTAAGGCCGAAGTTCCTGCTGGCAGTGGCAAACTTGTCGACGCTGAGTTGCATGTCAGCTTCAGATCCAGCGTTGAGGGCACAATCATCAGCAAACAAAAAGTCTCTGATGATGTCTGTCATGACCTTCGTTTTTGCTTGAAGCCTTCGGAGGTTAAACAGCTTGCCATCTGTTCGGTACTTTAGGCCTATTCCAACATCGCCATCTCTGAAGGCATCAGTAAGCATTGCAGAGAACATGAGGCTGAACAGCGTTGGAGCCAGGACGCAGCCTTGCTTGACACCATTTGTGACAGCAAAAGGAGCAGATGTTTCACCATTGTCCTGGACTCGAGCCTGCATGCCTTCATGGAATTGGCTGACCAAGGAAATAAATTTCCGAGGGCATCCGTACTTGGCCATGATCTTCCACAGTCCCTCTCTACTCACGGTGTGGAAGGCCTTAGTGAGGTCGACATAGGTGGAGAACAGATCAGCATTTTGCTCCTGACATTTCTCTTGCAGCTGCCTTGCAGCAAACACCATGTCAGTGGTTCTGCGCTCTTTCCGGAATCCACATTGGCTCTCAGGCAAATGACCTTGGTCAAGGTGTGCTGTGAGGCGGTTAAGTAGGATCCTGGCAAGTATCTTGCCTGCGATGGAGAGCAAGGAAATGCCCCAATGGTTATCACAGGCTTGCCGGTTCCCCTTTCGCTTGTACAAGTGAATGATAGATGCATCTTTGAAATCCTGGGGGATCGTCTCTTCTTTCCACATGAGTGAGTACAGCTGATGAAGCTTCTCAGTCAGCACAGTGCCTCCATCCTTGTAGACCTCTGCTGGTATGGAGTCTGAGCCAGGTGCTTTGCCACTGGATAGCAGACGGATTGCTTTCTGGGTCTCAAGAAGTGTTGGCGTATCGTCCAGTGCTTCGTTGGTGGGGACTTGTGGGAGACGGTCTATGGCTTCATCATTTATGGAGGAAGGGCGATTTAAGACACTGTTGAAGTGCTCAGCCCATCGTTCGAGAATGTTCTCCTTCTCGGTGATCAAGGTATTCCCATCTGCACTGAGGAGGGGGGATGATCCTGAGGATGTGGGGCCGTAGACTTCTTTTAAGGCATCATAGAACCTCTTCATATCGTGCCTGTCAGCATATCCCTGGATCTCATCAGCTTTGTCACTCAGCCACTTATCCTGCATCTGGCGTAACTTTTGCTGAACAGTCCTGCGGATGGCATTGTATGCATCCTTTTTTGATGTGGACTTTGGGTTGCTCAGGTGGGCTTGATGCAGACGGCGTTTCTCATCCAGAAGCTGCTTGATTTCATCACAGTTTTCATCAAACCAGTCTTTGTGCTTTCTGGTCATGGGTCCCAGGGTCTCTGAAGCTGTACTATAGATCAGCTCACGCAGGGTCCTCCAGTCAGACTCCACATTCTGGTTGTCCAGAGAGGCGGATTCCAGACGATCTTCCAGCAGCTCCACAAAGGACTGTTTGATGGTGATGCTTTTCAGCTTAGCGATGTTGAGCCGTTTTGGAGCCTTCTGGCCTTGGGGGCGTCTCTTGACTTGCAAAGATGATCCTGCAGGGCAGTATACAAGGAGGGAGAAAGACAGGCAGACAGAAAAAGAGATGGGAAGACATCATCCCAGAATGGAGGGGTCTGAGGCTGAGCGAGGCCCTTAGGGGAGCAGAAAACAGGTGGATGACAGGTTATCTGTGGTGCCCAAATGGTTGTCCAGACTAAGGGACAAGTGAAGTGAAGAAGTGAATTGTCCTGCCCTCTTTAGATCGAGTCCTCAGTAAAGTGTGAACATATTTCTGGTATCTATTCATCTTAGGCTAGCCTGTTCCTCACAAGGTTTGAATCTGGCCTAAAGCAATTTGAACAGTTTCTACTCCCTTGACACAATACAATACAATACAATACAATACAATACAATACAATACAATGTATATATGTTTGTATATTTTGTGTGTGTGTGTGTGCAGTAGAACAACACATATATATTGAGCTCACTGTTTTCTTACTCATGAAACACTGTACACTATTACTTCTTTAAACTGTGGCATTTATTACAGTGACCTTACCTTTAATCCATTCAGTGCCCATGAGACTTCAGCTGATGTCTAATATAAAATGTTGCCATGGTGCCTGTAAGACGTCCACTGACGTCCTTCATCTTGTTCAGTGAACACAAACAGACCCTGAAAAGTTGATTTAATGTGTCTGGATTATAAACATACTTCAGTGAATAGGGATGGTGTGCAGCCTGCTTTTGTGGTTACTTATCACCACTCGCAGAGCGAGAAGTAGGTCATATGACATGTGCGGTCCTTCTCTGTAACCAGCTTCTCTGGGTGTGCACTGCTTTTGTTTGGACAGCTTATTGGCAGAGTTTATAAATGGATGAGTTTGAATATGTAATGGCAGATATATGACAGGAAATGCGCTCAAAGTAAACATTGAAGATTAAAGCAAATAATGGGTATGATTATAAAACCAAGTATATCTTGTAAACTTGCAAAAATAGTCCCAAAAATATTCAGAATTCTTTCATCAGAGCAGCAATTTCCACAATGAAATTTTAGCCATTCGGTGACCTGGAAAAAAAGGAAACGGAGATGTGCATACACATGCGGTTCTTGCTAAGAATAGTCGGGGAACCTCAATGAAAATCAGATGAAAGCGGGCCTGCACACCCTCCCTAATATCAGAGAGCCTCCACCACTGAAGGGGGAATGCTCTTTTGTGTAAAGAAAAGTTTATCTTATCAGTTTCTGAGAACATGACTGACTTTTTATCTTGGCAGAACCCTCACTTGTCATTGTTGGGAAAGTTATTCACTTTCATGTGTACAAACATTGTGATTGTTACTATTAATACTTAACCTGTTATAATTTATTCTGCAGGTATTCTGTGAAGGTGGAATTCAACTTTTTTGTGCACAAAAATTATGAAATCACTTTGAAATGCCTGCAATCAAAAGAAATGGTGAAAAAGTCCAGATTCAGAATCCATATTCATTATCTGTCACAAAAATGTTTACTTTGCTTATGTATCTCATAGTTTTTGTTTTTGTCATAGTTTTAGAATTTTAAAACAAATCTATTACCCCTGAATTCTCAAAATTTCCCTGGCACTGAATGGATTAAAGTCCTGAAAACATGTCTTTTTGGAGCAAAACCACTTTGAAATGCATCAGATCATTGTTTTAGGACATATCTGTATTGTTACCAACTACCTTTTAAGACTTTAACCTCTTGACTGCGCTGTTGATGTACGGCGTACATCATGAAATGTCGCTCGCCAGTGCTGTATTGACGTGCGCCGTACGTCATGTTACAACGTTCTGTGTTTTGAGTCCTGCATTCAGAAAAAACAGTCTGCTAACCATTAATTTAGCTCCCCTGAGAGCTCTTTATCTCCTGAGTTCCATTAGCTAAAAATATTCACCTATTCATCATATTTATGGCGAAAGTTTTGCAAGTTTGTACGAAGTTCAAGTTGTGTTTGCAAAGCCATGGCTGAACGCAGACAAACCCCAACCCTTGCAGGAGTATTGGAAGAAATCCTTCATGATGTAAATAATAGAGATGAAGATTGTGGACTGAATGAGATAGAACTGTGTGAAGTTGATGCCGAAGACGCAGATTTTGACATGCAGGGGGTGGAAGGTGGGGTTGCTTGACGAAAATGAACAGACAAGCTCAGCTGATTCAAGATGCAGGTGGGTGTTTACAAGGTTTGTCAGTGTATTAGTTGCTTTTTGTTTGTTGTAACAATGAATATAACTGCATTGTGTGTGTTTTGAATGTGTTAGCTGTGGTAAGTAGCTTCGTCAGTCACTGATCAGTGTCTGTGTATGTGTGAGAGAGTCATGTGGGGGGGGGGGGGGGGGGGGGGGGGGAGAGATGTTTACAAAACTGAAATCAGAGAATGATATACAGAAATGTATGCCTAGATTACTTTGTAAATGCAACACTTGTAGAAGTGTGTGTGTGTGTGTGTGTGTTGTCATTTTGTTTTGTGTGAGAAAGAGAATGAAGGGGTTGTGACATACCATGAACCAGTTTCAGTGTGTGTGTTTGTTGGGGGCTTGGGGCGTGGGGGGTAGGTGTGTGTGTTTGTATTTCAGCTTCTGAAAACAATCAGAAATAAAATAGTATCATTTCATAACCTTTTTATATATAAAAAAAACCAACAACAACAAACAAACAAACAAACAAAAAACCCAACAAACTTAGTCTTTTGTGCAATGTGTTTCAGGTATGCAGCATGGTGATGATGATATTCATCCTGGACCATCGGGAGTTGACAGCTTGCCACAAAAAGCCTCCAGCAATTCAGGATTACAACGAAAACATGGGTGCCATGGACCATCATGACCAATAACTGCAGCCCTACGATGCCACAAGGAAAACCCTGAAGTGGTACGAATATCTGTGTGTACATTTTCTACAAATTGCCATGCTGAATGCACACATCATCAACAAAAAAGCAGGCAACAGCAGTACATTCCTGGACTTCCAGAAGGATGTAATTAGTGCCATTATTTTTGGTGACCAAGACCTAGACACTGCTAAAGATGACCACGCTGTTCGTCTGTGTGGACAACACTTCATTGATGTCATCCCACATACCCCACAGAAGGCCTGGCTACAGAGTCAGCTGGAAAGAAGGGCAAAGAAAGAATGTGAGGTTCTACTGCCCAGACTGCCCCAGCAAACCACACTGTGTCTTGAAGTTTGTTTCAGTAGCTCAAGGAGGCGTCACTGCGTTCGGACAAATCCATATACGCTGCACCACATCTGCCAAGCAGATGCCTGACCAGCAGCGTAGCCCAATGCGATTAGTCAGGCCTTGAGAAAAAAGAAAAAAAGACTTTCCGCAAGTACCACACACAGCATTTTGACTGGCGATAGATGCTGGGTGAGTACACCCTTTTCATTCTTTGTGTGGACTGTGTTGGAGGCTTATGGATCTGGACACTGTTGCACAACCTTTGACAGTGTGTGTAACATAGGGGACTGGTTCAGAACCACAGTCGGAGTGAGGCAAGGCTGTTTGCTCTCACCAACTCTCTTCAACATCTTCCTGGAAAGAATCATGACTGATGCACTTGAAGACCACAAAGGAACAGTCAACATCGGAGGCAGAGCAGTCACCAACTTACGTTTCGCCGACGATATTGATGGCCTAGCAGGAAAAGAAGAGGAACTAGCTAGCTTAGTGGACCACCTTGATAAAACCTCTAGTGACTATGACATGCAGATCAGTGCAGAGAAGACCAAACTGATGACCAACAACACCAATGGCATCAGCACTGACATAAGAGTGGATGGCCAGAAGCTAGAAACTGTCCACAGCTTTAAATACCTGGGAGCAATTGTGACAGATGAGGGATCCAAACCCGAAGTACTCTCCAGGATTGCACAGGTGACAGCAGCGCTCACAAAACTGAGGTACATCTGCAACGACCGGAACATTGCACTCGGCTCAAAGATCAGACTGATGGGTACCCTTGTGAGACATCAGTACTCTTGTATGCATGTGAATCGTGGACCTTAACAGCTGAAATAGAAAAGAGAATACAGTCCACTGAGATGAGATGCTCTCGAAGACTCCTGGGCATCTCCTACAAAGATCATATCACGAACGAAGAAGTTCGAAACAGAATCAGGCAAGTCATTGGGCCCTACGAAGACCTGTTGACCTTGGTCAAGAGACGCAAGCTCAAATGGTATGGCCATGTCATGAGATCATCAGGGCTTGCCAAGACATTCCTGCAGGGCACAGTGCAAGGGGGGAGAAGGAGAGGCAGACAGAGGAAGAGATGGAAGGACAACATCCCAGAATGGATGGGCTTGAGGTTGAGCGATACAATCAGGAGGTCAGAAAACCGAGAGGATTGGAGGATGCTGGTTGCCAGATCACCTGTGGCGCCCCAACGGTCCACAAGACTACGGGATAGGTGAACGTGAAGGTGGTTGATCACAACAGTCATAAGAAAGACTGGTCGATAACCTGTTTGATGTTGTTGCACCTACATGATGGAATGACAGTCCCCTTTTTTTTCTTTCTTTTTTTTTAAATTGCATAACCTGGTTGATGTTGTTGCACCTACATGATGGAATGACAGTCCCTTTTTTTTTTCTTTTTTTTAATAAAAATTTTATTGCATTTTATGGAATTTTTTGTGTCAGATTGACTCATTATTTGAACATGTGAGTATTAAAAACAAAATCATGGTTCATTTTCCTTTCATTTGATAATATTTTTATGCATTTATCTTCAGTACTTTTTGAAATATATGCAAATTAAAATCCTTGGCGTGTTTTTCTTGTTTTTCTGAACATTTTCTCAGCATAGGCTATAGCAAAATGTACTAGCAGTGAAGGGGTTAAGGTGATGTGAGCAGATGAACACCATGAAAAATCTGAAAAACACTGTTGAAGTGGCAAATTTCTGAACTTCGATTTAGAAGCCACTGCATCTTGCATTGTTTGAGGTTTTTCCAGTCTTAAGAGTCACCATGCCTTCTTGTTGCATCGGGTTGACTGTTAGACAATTTATGAGTACAGATTAGATGAGAGAACTAGTCGATGGTGTGTGTATGTGTATATGTTAAAAGAAGGAAGCACATTTATGCATATATGCACACACATATGATCACTATCATGCACACACGCACACACACACACACACACACACACACTTATGAATAAAACATACATGTATATCTGACCAGCACCCCGTCTCCTATGACTAGTGTGTGTGAGAGAGGGGTGGTGAGGGGGGGGGGAGAGATTAGAGAGAGTGAGTGCTTATGCATTTTTGCCATAACAAATTT
The DNA here is from genome assembly GCF_041734735.1 of Babylonia areolata. Lineage (NCBI taxonomy): Eukaryota > Metazoa > Mollusca > Gastropoda > Neogastropoda > Buccinidae > Babylonia > Babylonia areolata. The sequence goes on from NC_134877.1 coordinate 9,513,658, forward strand.
CTCTGTCAAGGTGTTGACTTGTGTATGTGTGTGTGTGTGTGTGTGAAGAAGGAAACCCATTCACACACATGCACATATGCGAGCATGAACACATGCATGGATGCAAGCATGCATGTGTATCTGGTTGGCACCTGAAATAGAGGGAGATCGAGAGAGAGAGTGCTCACACCTTATGAAGATATTGACTTGTGTATGTACACACGCACACGCTGGTTATATGTGTGTGTGTGTGTGTAAAAGCTGTACAAAATGAAATAAAATAAATAAAACCAAGTACACAAATAGGTAAATATATAGAAATCAAAATAGAATGAATAGAAGCAGAAACAGAAGGGATGGGTATAAAATAAGGATGAAAATAGGCCTCATATAGCAAACTTATACATGCTTACACACACATACATGCGTGCGCACGCGCGCACACACACACACACACACACACACACACACACACACACACACACACACACATTCAGTTAATCTATGGCCCTCTTTAGGGTTTGGACAGTTTCAGAAAACATTATTATTAATGATAATGATACATGTAATATGCAGGCATATATAGCTCAGTACCCCCATCTCAAATGGGACTCACCTCGCTTAACAATAATATATATATATATATATATATATATATATATATATATGTGCAAATTTAAGACTAAAAATTTTAAGACATAAAATTATGTACAACAAATAAAATGAAATAGATGAAAAGACATAGTCTCACATCACATTTGTTAAAATAAACATATTTCAGACTGTCTCACATCACACAAGCTAAAATTTACATACTTAAAACAAAGTTACATAAAAATATGTAAATCATCACAGGCAGTATCACAGCCTCACATCACATAGGCCCCAATCACAGCAAGATAAAAACATGTCACATTCATCCTAGTCAAAACATGCACCAAGGAACCAGGCCTCACAGAACCACCCCAAAAGTCATCAAAAATCAAAATGCACATAATTAACTCCAAGAGCATGCCCAGTGATCAAATCACAGCAAGCATATACAGTTGGAAAAACTCTACTTACAAAGATTTTGCCATAGTGCCTGAAAAGATGTGTTTTGAGTGCTCTCTTGAATGCAGGTGTTTGGGTATGACGAATTTGTGAGGGCAGTGAATTCCACTGTTTGGGTGCAACAAAAGAAAAGGAACATTCACCATAAATTCTTGTGCGAATTCTTGGAATAGACAGTGTGTGCATGTCATTTGAAGAATTGAGTTATCTGGATGGTGAATAGATGGAAAGTAGATCTGAAAGATAGACTGGACAAGAATCACTCAAGACAAAGGACTAAGAGTTCGTATTGTATTTGTGCTTGAATGGGAAGCCAGTGAAGGGCAGCGAGTAGGGGAGTGATATGTTGACGTTTCCTGCCTTGAGTGTGAGTCATGCTGCAGAGTTTTGAACCTTTTGAAGTTTGTCAACATAGTGTTTGGGGCAGCCAGCAAGAAGAGCATTTCCATAATCTAATCTAGATTGGACAAAAGAACAAACAAATGTCTTTGTGGTTTCTGTGGTTAGATATTGATGAATGGAACTGATTTATTGGAGTGCTGCGCATGCTGACCTACAAATGTGGTTGATGTGTATGTCAAGTGTCATGTCATCCAAAAGCATGTACCCTAAATTGCGTGCAGATGCTGCAAATGGTATGTCTGAGGTTCCAACCAGGATAGATGAAGGCTTAGGCAAGTCAGAAAATGAGTGCTTTGAGTCAATGAGAAGTCCTTCTGTTTTATTATCATTTAGTTTGAGTTTGTGATCTGTCATCTGTGATTTGACATTTGTGATGCATGACTCTGTATGGTTTGACATATTTTTGTTGGGTGACGTTCTATAAACCTGTGTGTCATCTGCGAAAGATTGATTGGAAACAAAGTGACTTTGGATGAGTGTATGAAGAGGTTTGGTGTACATGATGAAGAGTGTAGGACCAACGACTGAGCGACTGAACTCTTCTTCTTCGTTCGTGAGCTGCAACTCCTACGTTCACTGGTATGTTCACAAGTGGGCTTTTACATGTATGACTGTTTTTACCATGCCATATAGGCAGCCATATTCCATTTTCGTGGGTGTCCATAACCCACCAAACACTGACATGGATTATTATTATTCTTTATTCTTATTCATTCCCTCGACCACTGGGGTCATTGGGGGGACATGAGGAAGATGTCATAGCTCGTTGTCGGACCAGCTCTTTCTCTGCCAGCCCTGTCTGTGCCCTCCCTCTACAGTGCCTTGCAGGATGGTTTTGGAGAGGGTGTTATGTTGTATGACGTGACCAAACCATGCCATCTTCCGTTGTTCGACAGTCGCCAGCAGTGGTTCTTGGGGCCCAACAAGGTTGCTGACCAGGTTCCGCACATAGTCATTGGTCATGTGCTCCTTGTAGGAGATGTGTAGTAGTCTCCTCAAGCACTTGGTTTCGAATGCTTGGATTCTTCTTTCTGTTTCTGCCATCAGTGTCCATGTCTCACATCCATATAAGAGGATGGAGACCACTAGTGACTTGTAGAGCAGGAATTTTGTGTGGAATCTGATGTTGCTCTTCCATACCCTGTTCAGTCTGGCCATCGCTGGCGTTGCAGAGTTAATCCTATTTCGGATTTCTGCTGTGCAGTTGCCGTCTTTGGACAGGGTTGCTCCCAGGTACTTGAAGCTGGTCACTTCTTCCAAGGGCTCACCACCATTCATGGTTATGTTGGCACTGATGTTAGTTGTGCTGTTGACCATGACCTATGACTTCTCTGTGCCGACCTCCATGCCGTAAGCACTTGCTCTTGTAGTAAGTCTGTTTGTTAGATCCTGAAGCTCAGTGTTAGTGCCCCCCATGAGGTCGATGTCGTCTGCGAATCGAAGATTGCAGACTGGCCTGCCGCCAATGGTGATGGAAGTGTGGTGGTCTTCGAGGGCCTCTTGCATGATTCTTTCCAGAAAGATGTTGAAAAGTACTGGGGATAATAGGCATCCTTGCCTGACCCCGACTGTGGTCCGAAAGAATTGTCCTTGTTGATTGTTGAAGAGCACTGTGCTACTGGAATGTTAGTAGAGGGCCTGGATGACTTGAATGAGCCCTTCATCAATGTTGAAGTCTCCCAGTACTTGCCAGAGGCCGCTGTGCCACACCCGATCGAATGCCTTTTTGAAGTCGATAAAGTTGTGAAAGATGTCCTTTTGGTGTTGTAGATGTTTTTCAATGAGGACTCGACAGTTGAATATTTGTTCGACAGTGCTCCGCCCTTTTCTAAAGCCCGCTTGCTCTTCTGATAGCAGCTCTTCAGCCTTGGATTTCAATCGGTTGAGGATGATGCGGAGCATGACTTTGCTTGGGTGGCTTATCAGACTTACAGTCCTGTAGTTTTGACATTGCTTGAGGTTGCCCTTCTTGGGTAGAGGAATCACCAGCGATTGGGTCCATTCTGTTGGCCACTTCTTTTCTGTCCAGATCTTCTGACATAGCATTGTTAGTGCTTCTGTGGTCTCTTTCCCTCCGTACTTCAAAAGCTCAGATGGGACGTTGTCCACTCCTGGGGATTTCTCTGGCTTCAGACTCTGTATTGCAGCCTCAACCTCCTCCTTCAATACTTGGAGATTTTCTTCACTGTCTGTGGATCGTGGGTTGTCCTGCAATATGGATGAGTCTGGATTGAGCTGGTAGTTGTAGAGGCCGTCACAGTATTCTGTCCACCTCTTCAGGACTTCTTCGCTGTCTGTCAGTAGCTTGCCGTCCTTATCTTCGATGACAGCTGATCTTGGCTGGCTAGTCTTGGTGAGGGTCTTGAGGATGCTGTAGGCTCTTTTGCTGTTCCCTGCTTCCACCCCTTTCTCAACTTCTTCGCACTGCTCCTCTATCCAGTTTTCTTTGGCTGCCTTCATCTTATCCTGACTTCTCTGTTCACCTGTTGGTGCTTCGTCCTGGCTTCATTACTAGAGTGTTTCTTTCTTCTCAGTTCTCGCTGCTTGTCATACAGATGTAGGACCTCATTTGTCATGGATTACAGGATATTTAACGTGCGTATTTGATCTTCTGCTTGCATATACACATGAAGGTGGGTTTGGCACAAACAGGTCTGCACATATGTTGACCTGGGAGGTCAGAAAAATCTCCACCCTTTACCAGGCGCAATTACCGAGATTCGAACCTGGGACACTCAATTTTAAAGTCCAACACTTTAACCACTCGGCTATTGCGCCTGTCACTACTGAACTATATTTAGCATAATGTGTACATCAAAGGTGAAATAAGTGTAAACTCTTTTGTTCCTATTTTACTTCCCCTTCCATTACTTCCCCTTGTTCCCAGATTCCTCTGATATGTATGTTCTTTTCATTCCTGGATTTAGAGAAGAGAAAGAATGTAAGAAACAGGGTGTTTATTTTGGAGACATACAGCAACTCTGCTTATTACAGTACACTGAGATTGTCATATACTGTTGTGTACAGAATTGATTTAAGAAGTTGTCTGTGATCCTGTTTACAATGTAAGGTGACATCTCTGGTGACATTCAGGTGTTAAAAAAGGTGAGTTTTAGGTCAAACACAACGCATTCAAGTATGTTCCACATGCAGGACAGTGTTTTGCTTGCAGAGTGTGCACATCATGCAGGTACCCACCAAGTAGTGCCTCACATGTATCTCGGTGCCACACTGCTGGTCATATACATGAAGAACTATCATCATTGTCATTCCTATTGTCCTTACAACATAAATGATTTGAAATTTGTTTTAAAGTGAATATATGACTTATACTACACAAGCAGTTACTGGAATTAAAGCAGAAAAGCAAGCTCTCAGAAAAGGGACGGCAGCCGACAGACGAGCATCAGCTTACACATGTGATCGCTGCGACAGAGACTGTCTCTCTCGCATCGGTCTCTACAGTCACAGGCAACGCTGCTTGGTCCAAGCAGACAGCCCAATTAGACATTAGGTTGGATATACTCTATCCATGGTCAGCCATGACCAAAGGAGGCCTACTACATACTGCCTGCTGAAAACCATTACAAACCATTACAGACTTTGGACATAGGTCTATACATTTCAGTTAACAATCTTTTTTGAAAAATTGGGGCACACCATGATGTGCATGCACATGCAGAGAAAGATATATTACTCCAATTTGTAGTCTCATAGACACGCCTCTGCCTATGCATGTACATACCTTTACCTCTGTCACCACACGTGCACAAATACACACGCACTCATACTTGATAAGTCTTGTGTTATCTGAAATGAAATATGTGGGTGAGTGACGAGGAGAATTAATTACAGGGCAAGTGTAGCCTTTTCCAATTTACACAAACGGCAGTAAATTTTGCATATTGTTAAATAATAAAACCATTTGGTGATGTAATAAAACTCACTACATTATTATTTCCACACATCCAGCTGCAGCACAGTTAAGTATTTTGTGAAGAGTTGATATTGCAGGCCTTGTTCTGTTTCAACCTTGCATGTTAGGTTGTTATTGATGTCACATCTTCTCACCATGGCAGGCTGTTCGAATGAGATTTCCTGACAGCAGATGAAATTGCCTCAGACAGAGTACGTTTCTTTTTTTTTTTTAGATACTAGATTTGACTGAATCAGCATGAGTGTGTGGGATATAATGCTTTTCAAAGCTATTCTGCATGACTTATTAAAGTTTAAATCCCTGACCAAGTACTTGCAACATTCTGGTCAGAAACTTTCTTGTGTTACAGTTATCCTGACCTGAAACTGCAGCATGTGTTAAATGCTCACCCAGCCAACTGCATCTGTATTGAATTTGACCCAGCTGGCCACTACTTTGCCACTGGCAGTGCTGATGCCTTGGTCAGTCTGTGGGATCTCAATGACCTTGTCTGTATCAGAACATTTGCACGGTAAGTCAGCACCCTGTGTTTTGTGTTGTGTGTGTGTGTCCTTGGTCAAGTTAAACAAATTCAATTTCTTTGAAAATACTTTGCTGACACCAAATTTGGCTCAAGAATAGAGAAAAAACAACAACAGTTCTTTCCACACATTCTGTTACAGTAACAAATCACTTCTGGGAAATACACAAAAATTACAAAGACAAAACATTTTTCCAAAAGTTGGTATTGTATTTTTATTTCTTATTCACAATATATCTTATTCACAATTTGAAATAATATGTTATTGAAAGGAGGCAAAAGTATCCGCTAGATTTTATTCAGAGAAAGATTTGTGTATATGACTTATCACTTTGTCCATAATGTCCCTGAAGGGCCATCATAAATCAACAAATCTGAATTACACTACAGTCCACAATTTGCTAGTTAGTCAAAGTCACACAATACATGCACATACTTACCTTTTTCAAGTGTACCAACAGTGGTCAACTTTATCCATTATTTAGAGAAACAGTCTGGAGTTTTCAAATATATGAGAGTGTCCATTTTCATAGATTCTAATTATGAGTAGCCTTTTCTGTTGTTTTTTTTTATGTCATCCTTGGTCAGACAGACTGATGGTGATGGACCCTCAGTCTACACTAGTCCAGGGCTGATACAAAGAAGGTCCAAATGTGTGGTTGCCTTGCTGGGTATGTGATTACATTGAAATTAAAGAATAATCTTTTATTAGTCCAAATATGTGCAGCAAAACCGTTCTTTTTACGATTGAATAGAATTGATTATACAAATCACAATGATATAAAGTTTAGAATAGAATAGAATATGTCTTTATTGCCAAGTGTACCGGGGTCACAAGGAATATTGGGGGGGATAGTACATAACAAGATACGAACATAAATCAAAAATCATACACAAACGCAGATACAGTAGAAATTAGGATACATGCAAGTGCATATCAATATAAAAACTTGTGCATACTCACACATGCACGCACTGCACACACACACACACACATGCACGGCACGCGCGCGCACTCACACACAAACTCTCTCTCTCTTTCTCACACACACACACACACACACACACACACACACACGTTTGAACAGAAGCTGCATATTACATGTGGATGGAGCTGATGACTAGATCTTCAGGTAGATTGTTGTAGATATTTGTTTACGACTAAAGGGGGGTGGGAACATAATTAGATTTTGATTTAAAAAAAATATTATTCACACTTCTGGCCATGAGTGAGCGCCTTACAAAGAGTTACAAGGCGAGAGCGTGTGAAGGAGGTTATGCGAGAATGGAATGCAGCTTGCCAGAGAGCGTTTAGCTCAGTGCAGTACATGTGACTGACAGCTGCTGGGCTGACGCTGACCTATACCTCTGTGAGCTGGTAATAATAATGATAATAAAATGCCGGCTTCTGTAGCGGAGTACCCCCATCTCAGATGGGGCTCGCTGCGCTTTACAATGAAGTATACAGATTTAAGACTAACTGACTTAAAATATGTACAAAGTGGACACAGTCTCACTTGACATTGGCTAAGATATACATATGTAAGACTAAGTGACATAAAAATATGTAAATCATCACAGGCACAATCACAGTCTCAAAACACACAGGCACAATCACAGCAAAACAAAGCAAATCACATTCATCATTATCAAAAATAAATAAATAAGAATATGAAATAAAACAAGAAGGGCAAGGTCTTCAAGACTCACTTGTGATACAGACTTCAAGAAAAAAAAGAATAAAAAATTACTTTGTTGAAATGTGTTCTCTGTTCATTATTTTAATTACATAAAGCTTCACATTAAAAAAAGAAAAAAGGCTTCAGCAGATTTGAACCATGGATGTTCGTGTCAAGAATGATTGATTTTATCCACTAGGCTAACGTGGATTCAACGATGACATTCAAAAATTATTATTTGAGCATTTTCTTTTAGCGGAATAAATTGACAATGGTAATCAAAGTGATAACTCCCTTTAAATCATGTTGTTTTGGTATATCTGGAGGATTAAAAAATTTCTTTCAAACGTCCGAGGTAAAGGAGACGTTCACATCGCTTCATACACACTGCAATATATGTCTGTTTTGGGGTTTTTTTGTTTGTTTTTTTAGATCTGCAGAGGTCCATGTTCGCAATTCTTTTCACTCACTGAGAAACTATGACACGTCCAATCAGTTTCTCTTTTCTGTTCATTCTAGTTAATTCAGTATCCACTTTAACACATTCATGTGCAGTAAAGTATTAATTTGTTACAAAGCAACATTTCAAAACCAACAGCAAAAACTACTAACTTCTCAATAACTATTCAATCACAAACTGAATTTCGAATAAAATTATCCAGCAACTAACCATTGAATAAGCAATAAAATAAAAACTTAACAATTTTTCCCCACCTGATGTTCAGAACAGTCAAGGTCACTCTGTCTCAACAGACGCACATCACCCGAGCTCTGATACATTCAGACTGATGTTACAGCACATACATATATGCACACACACATGAACATGCACAGCTCGGTAGTCTGTCTTGTCGTATCTCTGAGTGTCTTCATGGTACATTTGGTGGTCTTCCAAATTGTTATTTTTGCGATTTTGGTAAGAGTATTGTTCTTCAGCAAAACGCATTTCATATTTTTTTTGGTCAGATTTCCTAAAATGGAAATTTTCCTTTTTGCTGTGGCTTGAGTGGTGAAACCGTTCCAGATCATATCTATTGATATCTTGGTGAGAGGTCAGATGGTTCTCACTTTGATGTGTTTTTCTTTGGTTCCATGTTTTGTTAATATTTCTTTATGCTCCTCTCATCTGTTTGTAGTCAGAGGCACTTTTCACGGTGTCTCTCGGGCATAGGTGTTGCTACTTGTTTTTGTCTTGTTGATGTCACATTGTCCATGTTGTGTTTTTCTCTGTTGCCATAAGATGTTGTGAACATGGCGTCCGATGTTACCAGCTAATATTCCTGAACCTCTTTCGTTTGGATGTATTTCATCGCGCATGTTTGTTTTGACTTTCATGTTGTCATGTTGAAGGCAGGTCACTTTCTTTTGTTTCAGGCTGGAAAACACCATCACATTATACACTTCATTTCCTTCCATGATTTCATCTGATGTTTGGATAATATTACTGATGACAATTTTGGAATTTTTTAATAGACTTTGCAGTTTTGAGACGTTTTTCATCATTCTTTTGCTTGCTTTCCTTGTGGAGGGTGTTCTCAGGTTGTTGATACCAATATGTATGACAATAACGTCAGGGTTGTTTTCATCATTTTGTTCAATTTCAGTGATATCATCGATTTTTGTTGCTTTTTTCATAGTAACTCTGAAACCATATGATTTGCCGAGGCGTTTTTGGTTAACACCTTGAAGTACTGAGTCACTGATGATGAGGAGGTGAGGTAGTTGTTCGTCATCAGAGGGGCATGTATCTTTGTTTCTTGTGCTGGAGGTGTCACTTTCAGTGTCTGATGAGCTGCTTTCACAATGTTTCAGCAGCCTGTCGAGTTAAACTTCACCTCAGCTGGGCACTACTGTATCAAGACCCTTGGAAACAGTCAAGAGAGCGAAGAAGATTCTGAAATTCTTCTCATGATGGACAGCTTAGATGAGGAAGAACAAACAAAAGCTCTGGTGAAACTTCACAAACAGTTTGGCCATTCTTCAGCAGAAGGCCTACAGAAACTGATGCAAAATGCAGGAATCAAAGACCCTGATCTGTACAAGAAAATGACAGAACTGGTGGAAGAATGTGATGTGTGTGCTCGACATAAAAAGACACCGCCAAAACCAACAGCAGCTTTGCCTTTGGCAGATGACTACAATCAAACAGTGGCTGTTGATCTGCATGAACTTGGAAAAAAAATCCTTGGTACTTCCATATGATTGACATGTACTCCAGATTCAGTGCAGCTACAATCATCAAAAGCAAAGAGTCATCTGTTATTGTACAGAACTTCATGAAGTACTGGATTGCAGTACATGGCCCACCAAAAACAGTCATCAGTGACAATGGAAGAGAATTCAACAATGGAGAGTTTCAAGAAATGTGAGGAAACTTAACATTGAAGTGAAGATGACAGCAGCGTACAGCCCATGGAGCAATGGTGTGGTAGAATGACACAGTCAAACACTCTTAACATGTTGATGAAGATCATGACAGACAAGAAAGATCTTGACTGGGAAACAGCTTTGTGCTGGGCATTGGCAGCAAAGAACAGCATGGTGAACACTGTCATCTGATGGAAACACAGTCTCTCTACAGCAAACCAAGTATGGAGACAACTTGGAGCTGATCCCCATTGAAAATAAAAGAACACAACAAAAACAGAATGACATGACAGCAGATGAGAAACAGGCTTACAGATCAAAAGTTGGGCAGATTCTATGGACATCTCGACAAAGTCGTCCTGATGTGTCATTCAATGCTTGTCAGCTTGCTTCAAACATCAAAGATGGAAAAGTTGAACATTTGATAGAAGCAAATAAAGTCATCAAAAGGATCAAGTCAGAACATGTGGAGTTGAAGTTTCATCATTTGGGATCAGGACCATTGAAACTGATAGTATACACTGATGCTTCCTCTGGAAATCGGTGATGGAGGAACTCAAGGTGGGTACATCATCTTCTTAGCAAACGAGGAAGGAAACATTATTCCTATTTGCTGGAATTCAAAGAAGATTCACAGAGTGGTCAGAAGCACATTGGCTGGAGAGACGCTGGTGATGGCAGAAGGAATTGATGAAGCAGTATTTATTGCTACATTGTTCATGGAGATCAGAACAGGAAAAGCAACCACAGAGGGTTTACCTCTAGTCTGTATGACTGACTGCAAGTCTCTACATGATGCTCTGAAGTCAACAAAACAAGTAACGGAAAACGTCTGAGACTGGAAATCAGTGGGATCAAAGACTTGATGGAGAAAGGCATGTTGAAAGAAGTGAAGTGGTCTGACACTCAGAAGCAATTGGCAGACTGTCTCACCAAGAGAGGAGCTTCATCAACAGTGCTGCTGAAAGCACTTGAAGATGGAAAAATCATTGTGTAGATCTTCTTTATTTTTATAAAGAGAGATGAGTTTTTAATTATTTCAATCATCAACTATGATGTTGAACCAGAAGTATATACTGGAAGTGGTGAACTAAGGGAGAGAACCTTGGAGACATAGCAACTGATGATGGCGGTTGTAAACGATGTCTTCGAGCAACATGATGTTGTAATCTAGTGTCAGTAGTTGACCAAGCCAAAGTGACAATTTGTTTCATAGTGAACGGTTTGTAAAGAAAGTGCCAGATAAACTAAATAAGAACGAATGTGTTTACTTGTAAGTGTATGCTTGCTATCTGTTCACTTGTCACTCCAAATCAGAATGTGTTCTCCCCAAAAACACTAACAACAACACTTATTAACCACACCCTTTTATTTATTATTAAGAGAGATATCAAAAACTGCTGCTTATGGCCTGGACTGGAATATAATTTTTTTATGTGGGGGTGGGAGGGTGGGGGGGGGGACAGTTATAACTTCACCGCCGTGAATGTTCTTCAGCAGTCTCGCCAGCTCCTGGCTCCTCACTGAGCACGTCTCGATAGTCCCACCATCACGTTCACCTTCTGTGCTAATAGTCCGTCCTGATGGTCCCACCATCCAGTTCTGTGGAAGTCCCGTGCGCAGTACCCTGGCACTCGGCACAAAACAAAACCTGTGGCCTGTCCCTGGCCACTAGATGCCTGCACATTTTTAGTATATGTCAGTTCCTTGACTTTCTGGATGCAAATCCCCCTCCTTATTTCCAGTCCCACTGCAGACCATGTTTTGAATGTTATTCCTAGAAACCTAAGTGGACAAACAAGACAACATAGACACCATACCTTTACATAAACACTAAAGAGGAAATCTTCATCCGATACCATTGACATAATTTCCAATTATCACTGAAGCTGATATAAAAAAATATTTGCTTGAAAAATGATGTCCATTCACCACCCTAAGTAATGCCAAATACAATTACTTTAAAATGATTCCCATTCATCCCATCAGGAAATACCAAAATGTAGCTGCATAGCTACTACACAATTCATTGTTTAAACAAGAGAGGCAAGGCCTTCAAGACTCACTTGTGATACACTTAAAAAAAAAAAAATCTAATCGTTAAAATGTGTTCTGTATTTGTTATTATAAAGCTTTGGGTTAAAAAAAAAAAAGAAAAAAAGTCCTAACCACATTCGAACCCCGCGTGTTCGGGTGAGAAGAAACTGTCTTACCCATTACACTATCGTGGCTCCTTAACTGACGTTCTAAAATTTAATATTTGAACATAATTTTTTAAAGGGCGATAAATCAATTCCAGTATCTGCAATGAGAACGCTGTTTAAATCATATTATTCTGGTGTATCTTGGGCATTCAAAAAATCTTTAAAGGCAATAAAAAAAAAATTCTTTTTAAGTCCGCGGTAAAGGAGACTGGCTATCACCGCAATCACATTGCAACATTTAGCTGTTTTCTCTAGATCTAGATAGATGTACAAGTTTAGTTACACCCGCCGGGAATGTAGTACGACACTGTCGATTCAATTTCTCTTTTATGTTCATTCTAGTTTTATAGCTTTAAAGTTGATTTGAAAATTTAGTATTTTGTTAAACTAATAACATGTAGAGCCAAGTACAAGTACTTCTAAACGTCGTATGAAGTGAAAAGGACTTCATTTTGAGAAAAGTCAAGACTGGAAATTTTTTCGTTTCATCATGATCAATTCAAGGGTATTAACTCGCATTGTTTACAATTTTTAACTGTGAATTCCGACTGATTCTGTGGATATTTTTATGGCAGTTTGGGGCATAATCCAATAAGTGATGAGGCGTTCACAAATCTTTCTCTGAATAAATATTTAACGGTCTCCTTCTCCAACTTTCCATCACATGTTATCGTGTATTGTCCATTGAATATAGGATTGAACGGGCAGGTGAACAACTTGAAACAAAATGGCGTCGTTCGCGTTCGCGAAGAATATGAGCACGCGCTTTGAATGTGTATAGATATGTGTACACAATTGATTTTTGCCCATGACCTTCAGGGCTCAGCCAATAGATCTGTCAAGTCCACTCGTCGTATTGATTTTAGTATTTTCCGAAAAAGACCACTTGGGTGAATAAACATAGTGAAAGCCCTGTACACTGAGAGTAAAACACACAAGCTTTTTATGTATTAGTATAATTTCAAAATATAATGTTTAAGATGAGAATGATCAGTTTAAAGCAAATTAAGTCCCCTAGCATTAATTACAGATTAATTTCCCTTTTTTACTATCTGCACCAAAACGTTTGCAAAATAAATAAAACTTCCATGCTTAGCAAAAGAAGTTCCTGTTTGAACAAAAAATTATAATAATGACTACTCTTGTTGTTGTGTCAGAATACCAGATCAAAGTGCCAAGTTTAGAGAATACAAAAAATATAAATATAACAGTAAATGCAGTTTGCATATAATTTGGCTTCTTTTTTATTTTTTGTGCCCATCCCAGATGTGCAATATTGTTTTAAACAAGATGACTGGAAAGAACTGAATTTTTCCTATTTTTATGCTTAATTTGGTGTCAACTGACAAAGTATTTGTAGAGAAAATGTCAATGTTAAAGTTTACCACGGACACACACACACACACACACACACACACACACACGAACACCGGGTTAAAACATAGACTCACTTTGTTTACACAAGTGAGTCAAAAAAGTCACCATTTCTTTGCCATCAAATAGTCTTACAAAACTTCAGACATAAATAAAGTAACTATTATCTATTATTGACCTAACTGTATATCATCAGAACACCAAGTACTGATTACCCATACAAACTTTACAGCAAAATCAAATCAACCACAACATATCAATGTATCTGTCATTTAAACGCTACATAAATTATCCATTCAAATGTCCTGCTTTTATATACTATGGTCAATATCCCATCACAAAATGTAGTCAAAGTCATTTCAAACTGAGTGCAATAATTTTCAATATACCTTTACAGGCAAAAATATGTCCCTAACCTGGACAGCTTCATAACACCATCTGCCAATCAAATCTGCACTTCACAGCAGCACATCACATTCATAACTCAGTGTATGATTACAAAAATGCATGTGAAACACATGAAACCATTTTTCAAAAAACATTCCAATCCCAGAAGTAATATGTTGCCCTGTAAAAAAATGGATCTAGGGAGAACAGTGTATTAAAAAAAAAAATTCCAATCACCAATATAAATGTTGCCCTGTAAAAAAATGGATCTAGGAAAATAGGGTACCATTTTCTTTACACAGTTCATAGGACATTATAGTCCACCAGATTTTCACCGTCTTTCTTTTCTTACCACCAAGAACCACTTTCTTGTACTCTGCATATTATTGACATACTTTTGTAGTTTTTCCCTCCATTTTGAGGGACTTCAAGATGCCCATTTGTGTCCTCAGAGAGTTCATTTTCACCTGGTGAGTCTTTGAGAAACTGTCCCAGAAGAAATCTCCCCATAGCTTCCACCACTGATGTGGGCTTCGATGGCATGGTTGTTATGTTTCCCAGCCACAAAGGCTTCAGTGGAGCCACTGGCGCAGATGCTCGACTGATGATGTTTCTAAAGCCTGTTCCTCTCATGAGTTTTCCCAGAGTACAAAGAAAAAACATGTGAAGTAAAATGCATGAAGATATACCGCATTCTTGGCCATCAGTGTTTTCTTTGCAACTGCAAGATCAAATGTGACAAAATCATATTCCTAACCCAGTTGTCTTGTTGCATTCAGTGACACCTGCAGTACATGTTGCATTGTTATACTCTTTGTGACAGGATGAAGAACAGGTTGCATATAGTCAATAGGTGACTGCTCCTGCCCATATTCGTTCCATTGAGTGACACCCAGTCTGCCAGTTCTGTAATGGGTTGCTCACAGAATACTGTATGTGTATCTGGTCAGAATCTGCAAGAATCTGGACACAGCAGCAGCATCTGCAGTGAGCTGAATGTGGGCATGAGTGTCAAGTTTTTTGAGTTCAGGCTCATCTTTTTGTTTGTGAAACATGGCTTGAACTCTAGAGGCTGATACTGAAGGCTAGGTAGGTGTGTCCATGTGTTCCGTATGTAAATCTGAATGAGACAGCAGAGAGTGAGGGCTACCTCTTCCAACCTTCTATCCCCTGATGCAGAAGGAACAAAAGCACTTTTACAAGTATGTATGTGTGATGAGCACAGAAACTCATTCTGGTTATTTGGAGCTGCAAAACCTATTTTGTCCCAAAATGTTCAGTCCTGTGGTTTGGATTGTGAAACTGAGGGTGTTTCTCTTGAATGTATGAAACGTCTCTCCACATTGATACACACTGTACTTCATCTTCGCCAGAGACAGTCTTTTCTATTTCCTCACACACATGTTTAAAATTGTTCCTGTGGGCTTCCTTTTGCCCTGTAAATATTTTGTCTCTTCTTCCATGTCTGTCCACATGCCTCAGAATTAAGTCCCTTCTGAAAGATTTTGTGGCAGTGTGCTTCGGTGCCACAAGGTCTGTCATGTATTTAGATGATCACTACAATTCACTCGGTTAGAGCTACGGCTTTGATCGAGTCTTCAGCAATGTTTGCCATACTTTTTCCCATTTGACAGCTCTGGTCTTTAGAAACTGGGTTCTATTCTTCACTTTGTCACACATAATGCAGCGGTCTTTTGGAAACAAAACATTTAAAGCTTATAGTGGAAGTTGTCTTATTTCCTGGGAGTTGATAGTCCAGTTGAGGTATCCCTCTTCTCTTCAGCTTTCTGTCCCTGTATCATTGTTTCACTGTTTCCATT
Organism: Babylonia areolata; assembly: GCF_041734735.1. Taxonomy (NCBI): domain Eukaryota; kingdom Metazoa; phylum Mollusca; class Gastropoda; order Neogastropoda; family Buccinidae; genus Babylonia; species Babylonia areolata. The sequence goes on from NC_134877.1 coordinate 9,529,380, forward strand.
TAAGAACATGTCTGATATTTGTAGAGTTTTTAAAAAACGCCCTGTGAAATATGTCCAAAGGAACTTCTAGTCTCTTTGCAAACTTTGTGTAGCCTTCAAAATTTGTGTAAGTTTTCTGAGCATATCAAATTTCATATTTCTCATTCTGAGCCTTGCTTTGTTCAGTCAGGAACCTTGGCGTTGTCCTTGACAACACACTGTCCATGCAAAAATTTATCAGTCAGACATGTCAATCCTGCTACTGTCAATTGCGGCGCATCAGTTCCATCCGGAAATATCTGTCCATTGATGCAACATCTAGACTTGTTTCTCTCATTCTCTCTTGCCTTGACTACTGTAACTCTCTATTGTCTGGTTTGCCTGCTTCATCCATTCAGTCCCTTCAGCACATACAAAACTCTGCTGCCCGACTCGTCCTCAGAAAGAAAAGAACTGAGCATATCACTCCTCTTTTGCAACATCTCCACTGGCTCCCTGTCTCACACAGAATAAAGTACAAGATCAGCACTCTATGTTATAAACGTATTCACAAATCAGCCCCTTCCTATCTCTGTGGCTGCCTTCACCTCTACACTCCATCTCGCTCACTGCGATCAGCTTCAGATCTACTCTGTTTACGCATACCCAGATTCAAACTCTTGATTGTTGGCCGCCGTTATTTCTCTGTCTCTGGACCTTGCAATTGGAATGAACTTCCTCTTTCGCTTCACCAAGTCTCCACACTCAGCTCTTTCAAGTCTGGCCTTAAAACCCACCTCTTCCCAAAATAGCCTCCCTTCTCAGCCGCTTCCTTGTCTTCAGTGTCTCCAGTTTTAGAGTTATGCATGCGTGTGAATGACTGGTGCGAAAGCGCTTTGATTTGTCTGTGCACAAGATTCAGCGCTGTATAAATACCATTATTATTATTAGCATTATTACTAGTCTGTCTCGAAGTTCTTTTTGTTGTGAATAAAGCAGAATTTTAAAATTTTGTCTGCCCTTCTACCTTTTCTAATTAACACAAATAAAATGAAAGTGGGTTCATCTTGTGGGCACTGTGTCATTGCAACTAAGTATACCCCAGACTTTATCTATCTAGTTTAAAGAAGGAAAAGATGTGTGTGTATGTGTGTGTGTATTATATATATATATATATATATATATATATATTCTTCCCCTGCATCAGAACTACAAACTTACCTCTGTCGGATTGATACAGTTTCTTTCATAAAAAATGCATTGGGAAAAGAAAAGGAAAAAAATCCCACCCCGTTTCATTTACAGTATGGCCCTTGCAGTCGGCTGGGTCATAAACCATGTTCAATAGACTGATTAAATGCAATACTACATATATAACACAGTTGTATTCTAATACAATGCCTAATTTGTCAGCAGTTATCTTACGTTGATAAACAAATCCTTTATCCACTAACCAGGTTACTGGCATTTGAACATTTTCAAGACACCGGAAGTATTTAATCACATGATAAGCTATTACAGCACTAATCCAATTTTAATGTCATTCTTGGAATAGCTTACTCTATGTGTAGACACAAAGAAGTTAACTGTGTGATGAAATTTGTGGATATAGTGCCGTTTCAAGCATTTATACCCCCAAAAGTTATCTATAGGGCCCAAAGAAGGAAAAATGGCCAATATTTAACCTCCCCATGCATTTTAACTGTAATTTGAATTTGGCAGACTGGTATATTTTGATTTTGGTCAACACTTTGAGCCACAGTTCACGCCATATACCATATTAAGACTGTGTTCATGTTTATTCATGATTGAAATGTAAAGCGCTTTGAGCAGTATTTCTGGAAAAACTTGCTATGTAAATGCCCACTATTATTATTGTTATTATCAGTTGCTGGTGTATATTTGTCATTGCAGGTTAGACTGGCCAATTCGCACAATCAGCTTCAGTCATGATGGCAAAATGCTGGCATCAGCCTCTGAGGACCTTGTGATTGACATAGCTGAAGTTGAGACAGGTATGTCTTGATTGATTCATCAGTTGTTTGTTAATCTGAATGTGTGGAAATGTGTGTGTGTGTATGTTTTGTTTTTTTTGTGTTTTTTTATTGTTGTTATTTTTCATTGTTTTGAAAGAGTGTCAAAGAACTTCATTGCTTTCCTTGTCTGTAACTATCTCATTTAATATTTCATATTTTCATTGAATGTACTATCTTTTCAACTATCCCCATGGAACATATTTCATCACAGGAGAAGACTGGGGATATTCATTTTGTTACACACACTAATTTGTTATGCTGCAAGGAAACAATGGATTTACACTTTTTAAAATTTGTAAAGCAGTGATTGTTTCTTCCAGAAGTTTTGAACATCAGCCAGTGCTGGGAGTTCAAATCAGGAAAAATTAATTTCATATCTCTTTATGGTTCATATGTGTAAACAGTGTATCAGAACTGCCAAGTGAAGTCAAAATGATCTTTATTGAGGGCAAAAGAATAAGCTTGCTCAGCTTTTTTACATTCTGCCCTCAGAAAAAAAAAGAGAGAAAAGAAAAGAAAACAGAAGAAAAAGGGGAGGTCGGAAAAGCATACCATGAAAAATCAACCACGACAAGACACAAGAATTCTATGGGGAAAAACCAATACATGGACAAAATTTATAGCAAATAAACAAATAAACATCAGGTTGACACAATTATAACTCACGAAAGCAATTTCCTTGCATCATTAACAAATACATAAGGAAGAGAGAGAGAGTGAGGGTGAGAATGAGAGCAAGACTGGAGAGAGAGAGAAAGACAGACACACAGACAGAGACAGAGAGACATGGAGAGCTGATCAAAGTAAAAGTTGAGAGAGGGAGGAAAAGAAAGTTGGGAGTTGGAAGACAGAGAGACAGTAACAGACAGACAAGCGGACACACAAATAGACAAGCATGTCAGAGACACAAGGATAATCATGTCGAAACATAAAAGGGATCATGTTTTTTCCATCAGGTATATCTTTAGAGCTTTTTAAAAAGTTTGCTTCAAATCACATGCTTTTCAGGAGAAAGGTAAGCTGTTCCATATCATTTCCCCAGAATATGTTAAACTAGATTTACATAAATTGGGGGGGGGGGGGGGGGGGGGGGTCATGGAAAAGACAGCTTGTGAGTTTGTCTATTTTCATTTGTAATAAAATTCTGGATTATTTTCTTTGGGGCCATTCCATTCATGACACTGCATAAAATACATTTGTTAAATAAGAGGCTGCTTCTGAGTGGGAGGATGTCTAAGTTTTTGTAGTCAGTATCTGTCACAGTACTGGATTTTAATTTGATCAGTTTTGTAGCTCTTTAGTTCAAACGACTGATGTGTTTTAGGTCAGCTTCTCTGGCATTATCCCAATAGGTGCATGCATAGTTCATGAGAGATAGAATATATGCATGAAAAAATAGTTTCCTTGAATGAAGACTGAGAAAATTCTTGGCCTTGGTAAGTTGGTATATTCTTGTGGAAATTTGTTTTCTGAGGTCAACAATATGATCGGACCATAACAGGTCATTGTCTGAAATGACCCCTAATACTTTGTGTGATGTAACTTCTTCAAGGTTTTGTCGAAGGATGTATAATGGTGCAAAAGAGAAATGCATTTTTTTGTCGCTTTTGTTATGTGGTCACATTCATACATTTAATTTTGCCTGTGTTGAGGGGGACATATGGCTCAACTTGGTCCATTTTGTCAGACTTTTTACATTGTTCTGAAGATTTTTTACAAGTTCTTTGGGATTTTTATTGTTTGACTGAAGTGAAGTGTCATCAGTGAACATTTCCCATATGCGCTGTATATGTAATGGCAAGTCATTAATGCAGAAAGAAAATAAAAATGGTCCAAGTACTGATGATTGTGGTACAAGGTTTGTTTGTGGAAGTATATTTACTGACATAAAAATTGTCATGATTATATGGCCATTTGAGATGTCCCCACTAGAACTGTCAGCAAGCACCACAACACAGGCCACAATTCACAATTTCACAGTTTCAGCCACAAAATTAAAATTGAGGGACTGGATTTTTTCTTACTAAACACAGAAATAGATTCGGAAGGTTTAACTTTACTCCTGTGAAATACGTTTTTGTGTGATATTTGATAAAAATGCTAAAATGATTCATATATCTTTATTATTACTTGTGTTTTCTTCCAGCCAGGAATGTATATTTGGAGAAGAAAAAAGAAGAAGAAGAAGAAAAACAAAGTCAATACACCTAATTTAAGATGGAGAAGAGAGCCATCTGGTGTGTTCTCTTGTCTTGTCCAGACTTGATGTTTGTAATTCACTCCTTAATGATTGTCATCAATATTTAATACAAAAATTTCAGAACGTTCAAAACACAGCAGCAAGGTTAATCTTTAGAACCAAAAGACTGTCAGTATCACTCCTTCTTTGTTCTCTTCTCTGGTTACCAATTTCTGCTTGCATTCAGTGTAAAGCCACAACTCACACCCTCAGCTCCATTTCAGTTGCCGCCCCTCAATATCTGAGAGAAGTCATTTAAACTTACACACCCTGATAACAACTCAGATCATGTTCCAATGTACCTTTTATTTACCTGTGTGCTAGCTGAATTGGTAGCGTAAGCAGCACTGACTTGAAGTTGTGTACCTTGTGAATGGAGAGAGTTACCGCTCTTTACTATTTGTTAATGGATTACAGGATCTTTAACGTGCATATTTGATCTTCTGCATGCATATACACATGAAGGGGGTTCAGGCACTAGCAGATATGCACATATATTGACCTGGGAGATCGGAAAAATCTCCACCCTTTACCCACCAGGCATCGTCACTGAGATTCGAACCCAGGACCCTCAGATTGAAAGTCCAACGCTTTAACCATTCAGCCATTGCCACTCTCCCTCACTTCAATCTTTTAAAACTGGTCTGAAAACACGTCTTTTGAAAACACATATGGATACCATTTTATGACATTTAATTATGAGCCATGAAACTCAGTGTGCTTGTGTGTGTACATGTGCGTGTGTATGGGTGCGCACCTGTGTGTGTGTGTGAGTTTGGATTTGTTTTGAGATTGGGGTGATAATGTTCGTCCTTTGGATTCGAAGATGTCCATGGCTTCAAAAATCTGATGGAAGACTGGTGGCTGTGGGTCCAGAGGTGACTGATGAGGCCAATCCTGGCCCTGAAGGCTCGCCCACATGTGGGACACAAGTGAGTGGGTGCTGTTGTGCCAGTGGATGCTGCTCAGGCCTTGCAGACAGCACGCTTTCATTGTGCCTCAGTGATGCACTTGGCTTCTGCTGCATGGGCTCCTGTGGTGATCTTGCGGCACCGAGCTGGATGGTCCAGAGCAAGCATCTCCCACATGGTAATATTTATGCCCAGGTCTTTGAAGGATGCTTTGAGGCAGTCTTTGTAGCATTTCTTCTGCCCTCCAGCGGAGCGCTTGCCCTGACAGTTATCCATACAGCAGCTGCTTAGGCAGTCAACTGTCTGCATTCTGACCACATGTCCAGCCCACCTGGATTCGGCTTTCTGCAAGAGGGTGTAGACACTGCAGAGGCCAGCTTGTTCCAGGACTTCTGTGTCGGAGACAGCCCAGGTGGAAGTGATTGAGCTGCTAGGTGTGTCTGCTGTAGACAGTCCAGGTCTCACTGGCGTATAGAAAGTTGGTAAGGACCACTGCACAGTAGACCTTCGGCTTTGTGGTAGCTCTGAGTCCTCTTTGCTCCCAGACGTTCTCACAGTCTCCCAAAGGCCTTGCTTTGGCGATCCTGTTGTTGACCTCAGCATCTATGTTCACTGCATGAGCGTAATGCCCAGGAAGGTGAAGTTGTCAACTGTGTGGGGTTCTGCCCCTTCACTGTGATGCACAGCACCTGGTATGGCTTTCCTAGGGCTGGCTGGTACATGTCTTTTTGGTGCTTATGGTGAGACAGAAGTTATCACACGCTTGTGAGAAGCAGTCCATTTCACACTGCATATACACTGTATAATGGGTATTATGATGTAGAGGTGTGTGGGTTGTTGGGTTGCTGATGTGTTTGGATGTGTGTTTTTGTGTGTGTGTGTGTAAATAAATAATGTAATATGAAGTCTTTGAATATGTTTTATACTTGTATGTGTTAAATCATTATTTTTCTTCCTTTTAAGTAATGGCACATGTGTGTATGTGTATGTTTAATGTAAAGCACTTTGAGCTCACTCTTAGTGAGGAAAGTGCTCAACAAGTACCCATTATTATTTTCAGATATATTGGTATTGTTATTATTTTTTTTTTTTTTTTTCTTTCTTATTAACTTTAAATAAGCACCGGTAAGGTCTTAGTCAATTAACAGACCAAATCATTTATGTGTGTTACCAGGGGAGAAGATTCATGAGATACCATGTGACACACCTACCTTCACTGTAGCCTGGCATCCCAAACGCCACCTTCTGGCCTACGCTTGTGATGACCGCAGTGACAGGGACAGGGACCGTGACTCTGGAGTTGTGCGGGTGTTTGGTTTTCCAAATGATTCTTGAGAGTTTTTAGTTTCATCAGGACACCTGGTTAACATTGTCAGTGCTTTTTCAGTTAGTGATATGAATGTTGGTGAATGAGAGTAAGAGGGAAAGCGGGAGAAAGAGTGCAAACGCTGTAATGTAACCATACAGTTTTGTGTTAGCTGACCTGTTAATTTGTACTGTTCACATCAAAAGCTGTCATATTATTTTGTTTCTTATCTTTTTCTTTTGAAGTTTGGTCACAATAATCAACAAAAACAGTTGTAATGCCATTGAGTATTTCAAGACAACAGAATCAGAATAAAAGCTGAGCCATTGTGGTTTCATTTTCTTCAACTGCATTTTTATACACATTTCAAGTTGTCAGCTTGTGGTTTTGAATAAACTGTTGATGCTTTTTTTTTTCTTTTCTTTTTTTTCAATTTAATAGGAAGCTCTGAACCTTGCCTTCAGTTTGATTCAGTATATTCTGTAGTATGCATGAGTTGGTGTGGGATTGAGAAGAAGTGACACAACTGAAAACCTGTGTATGTGTGTTTGTAAGTATGTTCATGCTTGTCTGCTATTCATATTCAATTCAGTTCATCTTTATTCTCTTTAAAAAGAACTTTTGTTTTGTGATGGGCAGACATAGAACACTACACAGCACATTTGAGATAGAAAAGAAAATGTATGCACACATCATAAAAAAATCCTAATGGTCTAAATGATATACATGCATAAATACATAAAATTGCCACAGGAAAAAGAATTCAGTTACACATACTATACCATGACCCACTTAGGCAGACTCCAGCAAGGTTTTTATTCCTGTTCTGTACATGTACTATACTACTCCACCCAAGCAGAGAAATTGGAAGTAGCTGTGCCAAGTTGCAATGGTATATTATTACCTCCTTTTCATGTATGCAGTGTCCTGTACTTTTGCATCCATTTTAAATTCCTACAGCCTGTGCCCCAAGCAACTATCTTTTGCGTTAAAAATGTTCACCTCTGTCAGTCAGTTGTTTCAGCTTCACGTGTCATCATGTCTTAAAACAGGAAGAAACGGAAAGCAAGTCTGTCTCACTGATTTGGATGATTGGGCTAAAATTAAGCCCAGATTATATGATCGATTGGCGACAAGCGATTTATTTCAGTGTGTCATTTTCAGAAGTCCCGCCTGGGGGTGACAGGACTTGTGCCTGCACATCTGCAGTAGAGGGACATTTGGTTTTTCACCATCATTTAGCCCCACAAAAGTCCTCTTCAATGAATAATTCTGGATTGTTTCAGTTAACGAAAAGAATGATCTTGATGCCTGTTGTGAGTGCTTGTTTTTTTTTAACATTTCAAAAGATGTTACAGCAGAGAAATATCCTGTTTACATTTTGTTTATGTTCATGCACATATTGAATTAATTGCAGTAATTACAAGCTACCAATTGAAAATGGATATTTTCGTGATAAAGCAAGTAATGAAAGATTATGCCATAAATGTGATTTGTCAGTAATTGGACATGAATTTCTTTTCATCATGACTCCCCAATGCCATCTTCATCCTAGGTCATGTTATATTTTTTGTAAACTAATGTTATCAAATTTGAGAAAACTTATGCTTTCAGTTTCAAAATTTATAAAAATTATAAAGATGGCAAATGCATGTAAGAAAAATTTTAACTTTGAAGTTTAAGCAATATGTCCTGCTTCATAGTTCTACTTTTCAAGAGTATACCCATGTAAGAGGTCGTTTTACAGGGTATTTTGATATTCTTTGTACATTTCTTTGTGTTTTGATAATTTTACTTTGTATTTGATACATGAGTTGTCAAAACAGTTCAGTTATTGTTTTTCATGTTTATTTCTTTTCTTCATCTGTTTGTAATCCTCAACCCCCCCCCCCCCCCCCGCACCCCCCCCCCCCCCCCCCTCCCAACCCTCCACCCCACCCCAAAATCATGTCAGTCTGTCATCTTCAGTGTTTAAATTTTCTGCCAGAGGGGACATTTCCATTTCGTCCATGGCATGTAGAGGAACTGGTGTGACACACATATTGCACCTATCACCTTACCTGCAAGTACACAGGCCCCTTGAGGGTTGGTGCCCACAGTGTTCATATCCATCTGCAACCTTCCCCACCCAACATGGGTAGGGATGCCATCCCGCAATACAGTGAGGAAGGAGTTTCTGGCAAGGAATGAGAGCCACATCTCAAGCAAGCTCTTTCAAGGGACGCAACTATGCACTGTCACACTTGTGTGGTAACCGCAACACTTTCCTCCCTTGGATCAGCCAAGACATGCACCCCACACTTCCAGTGCTGCGCCTCAGCAGTTGCAGTGTTAACACCATATGGGGTCAATCTCCAAGCTGGTCCTACAAAATCTGGAGGTGTCTTTACTTTAAAAAAAATCCTCAGGCTCAAAGACTGCCGACCAGACAAAGGGAATTTTCAGTCCATGCATAGCATGGAACAAGCTTCCCACCAACAAGCCATGAAAATAAACACTTTTTCTGAGGGAAAAGAAACTTATTTGTTTGTTTGTTAATGTTTGAAAGGAAGCAACAAATAAGCCATGTTTGTTGTTATTGTTTGTTATTGTTCTTGATAGTGTTTGATTTCTTTCCTTTTGACATTCTCTTTCAAACCCATCATCCTGTTTCCTAACATCACACTACACCCAGTTTATTGGCATACCATGTCTGTTCATTCATGTAGTTAGTTAATGTGGATATATTTAATCATGATTCATATTTATTCATTTACATACTCATTTCATTCACTTAATTCATGTCAATACAGTTTATGTAACACTGCATTAATTCACTATTCTATTTATTTGGTACTAAATCATTGTTGACCTTTTATCATTTTATCATTATTTTGTTATTTACCATCCAGTTTTCCTCCAGTTAAAGTATTTTATATCCTCCTCCTTCTGCGTTCCCTAGCCACGCTAGATTTTCAGTCCAGTCAGGACGGCAAAGTCCGCAGTCCACAGCATGGACCCCGCCGGTCCCCACAGTTTCTCCTGGAGCTCCACCAGCCTGGACCATGCCTGGCATCTCAGAGCATCGAAGATGGGGCAGGACTGCAGGATATGGGAGGGGGTCTGTGGGCCTGTGCCACAATGGCACTGGTCAGTATGTGATATCTTTAGACATTAGAGATGAGAGAGGAACTGACAGTGTCCCGTTCGCAGTCTGAAGATTGTGACCTGTTCCGCTCTGTCCAGCTCATGGATGCCATCCTTTTCGTCTTCCGGCTCCATGTCCAGATGTTGGCGCCATGCTTTCCTGAAGCTGTCTCTCAGTATCGTCTTTGCCTCGCTGTAGGACACTGGGTGGGCTGGCTGCTCTAATTTGCTGCCTGCCTTGGATAGGCGGTCCGCCTCTTCATTGCCCCGTATGCCACAGTGGGAGGGGATCCACTGCAGCACCACAGAAGTTCTCTGAGGAGATTCAGTTCTTGCCTGATGTCTCTTTAAGATCTGCTCTCCTCTCCTCCTGGCGCCTTGGGACTCTGCAGGATAGACTTGCAGTCAGTCAGGAACACTGTGTTGGTGGGTAGTGTGTCTTCTAGCTGGAAGTCTGGGCTGCAAGTAGCAGAGCACAGGCCTCAGCACGGAAGTTGGTGGACAGGGTGCCTGTAGCCACTGACTTGATGGTTTTGCCCCACTTCCTCCGTTCTTCACTGCCTCTTCAGCAGACCCATCTGTGTATGCTCTTGCCCAGGTATCGGGAGGGTATTTGGTGCTTAGTACTTCCAGAGTCAGCGACTGTAGTTCAGCTGCTGTGTGGCACTTCTTGCTCTCGACACCTGGGATATTCAGATTGATGGCTGGGGTGTCATCCTGTCAGTCCTCATAGTTTTGAAGGGATTCAGTTGGCAGGTTGTTTGCCGACAGAGGATGGTGGTGTTTCCTCTCAAGAACCTTGAAGAAGTGGTTTGGGCTCTGTTGCTTCAGTCAGTTCTTTATGAGGGCTTTCAGTTTGGGGAGGAGGGGGTGTAAAAGGAGTCTCTTCAGGTTTTCATTTTGCCTCAGGAGTTTTTCTTGTCTCCTTTCTTCTAGTGAAAGGAGGCCTGTTGTTTTCTCCATTACTGGCACTTGAGGGGGTTTCATGCTGCTTGTGATGAGTCTGAGGCCAGCATTCTGTGTCTTGGTCAGTTTGTCAAGGTTGGTCTTAGCAGCAGTTGACTATTTTGTTCCTGCCAGCTTCTTCATCAGGGCCATTTTCCTGAGGCTTCTGCTGCGTATGGAGCTAATTTGAGGGGTCCAGGTGAGCTTTCTGTCCAACTTCACTCCTAGGTAGGTTGGGGTGTCTTGCTGAGGGATTTCTTGACCATCAATGCCTAGGGTGAACTGTGCTTGCCTTGCGACTCTTTATAAGGCGCTCTCAAACAGGCAGAAGTAATAAATCTACTTATGTTCCCGCCCCCCTATAGTGTTCAACTTTATATCAGTGTGATCAGTATGATTTATACTATTTTATCGTAAAAAGAACAGTTTTGTTGCAGACATTTTGACCTAACGCAAATTTTAATCTAAATTCCCTGGCCTATACAGGAATTGTATCATCCTGTCTCCCCAGTCTCACTGTGACATAAACAGGTGAACTTGTCATGGAATGTGTATAGACAAGTGGGTTGAAATGTAGCGAATCAGATCAAACTATTACATTGGACGAATCAGGATGGGTCAGTGAATCTGTCAGTTATTCACATAGCGTCACTGGGACAAACCAAGATTGGTTACTTCAGTTCAACCAGTTGGGGGAGTGAGTGTTGTGTATCTGGCATTGGTATGCACAATATTTTGTGGGAAGGAGTAAAACCAGTCAGCACAGATAGTTCTTAGCTGTCTCCCAGAAGAACTGAACACTGACACAGGCTGACTGACTGATTGGTGATATGAGGTGCAGGGAAATATTTGTTGGGCTGTGAGTACATGACTTGTAATGGTTTTATGTTATTTTGATAACTTTGTTGGGAACAATGTTTTGTGTCAGTGAACAGCCAGTTTAAGTTGATCTTGTGGCTTGTGGAAAGAAAAGGGGTTAAGGTGTGAAATCTGGCCACAAAGTGAGGGAAGTACTGGCCTTCATCTTTTGAGTCCCCCCCCCCCAACCCCCCACCCCCACTTCTATTTTGTTACAGATATCTTGTTCTGATTTCTGGTACAAATGATAGTGCAGTGATATATCAGTGCATTGTCAGTGTTGACTGACTGTGGAAGCAATGTAAGCACTGAAAGATGAGAAGCCATGGAGATGGTATGTGTGTCGCAGGTGTGTAGAGTTGTTCGGTTTTGCTACACCTAAAGTGGGTTTGATGTACTTTGATGCATTACTTATTGTGTATATTCAGTAGGTGGTGTTGGTTCAGTGTGAGCTGAACAGATCTATAGGCTAACACACTGTCAGTGTGTGTTGAAGATTTTTCATGTGTGTGTACACATAGGGGTAACAGCAAGTGTTTTGGAACACATGTTTGATTTCTTGGTAGTTGTGATAACATGTGTAGGAGTTGTGCTATGTTTCAGTGGTTTACTTTGTTCAGACAAGTGGGAAAGAACATCGTAATCTGGTTAACAAGGAGAACACTGAGGGTCAGTGCTATGTTATTGCACATTGCAGTTTACCGGAGTAAACTGGTAGTAATGTTTTCCCATGCATTTATTTATGTCAGTGGGACACTTTGTGAAGACAAAGAGGAGATTTGTTTGGTCATGGTAACACACAGTTTTATTATAAGTATGATGGGTAACAGGTGTTGAACACTCAGGGTTGTATTGGTCAGTCATATGTTTGTTTGGGGCACAGTATTGAATGTCACTGTTGGTGGCATGTAAGCTTAATGAAGCTTGTTTTACCTCACATAGATCTATGTGTATGATCTATGTGCCTATATCCCTACCAGTGCCCCCATCAATGATAAACTCGCCAAACGTATGCACGTTGTGTGGGACGTTCCCGTGCCTTCCTCCTACAAAAAGGCCATGTTTTGAACAGTACAGCAAACGCCCATACAACTTCACTTCCATGTTTGTCCCTCCCCCCCCCCCCCCCCCTGCACCCTCTCCCCCCCCCCCTGCACCCTCTCCCCAACCACCACCCATCCCCCAAACCCACTGCAAAGTAGCTATCCACCCACACAAAATAGGCAGATCAAAAGCAAACGCCATCGCCAAAGTAGCGGACCACCTGTTGGACAGCAAACAGCAGGTTTGTGCATCATGGATGTTACCACAGACTTCGCAAAATAGCTCTGCCATTACTGGTACCGGATTGGCTTCCTTGTTCTGCAATGATGGTTTCTAGTTTTAGTAAATGTCGATCCCTACCAAGGCGGTTTGTGCATCAGGGTTTATGCTGATCACTTCAGTGGGACACACATCAGACAGGCCATGAAGTAGCCGTTGTCCATATAGCCCCATATGAGGTGGTGTACAACTCACAGCCAAAACAAAAAACAAAAACAAAAAACAAACTCACAGCCAGTGCAGGACACAGCAGACAGACCAAGAAGTAGCCATCATCCACACACACCCTGTAAGCCCACGATTTCTCCCAATCCCACGATTTCTCTCACTTTCCCCTCGCGTTCCCCACCCACGATTTCTCACAATGTGTGAGAAGTCCCCTTTATTTTTATCAAAAACATTTCCTTTGTTATCGGAGTTGGTCTCTTGTCTTTCCCTGATGCAAATCTAAGTGAAAAATTAGAGGTAGAAAAAGAAACAAGAAATTGAGGCGACGACAATGACGATCATGGTAATGACAGTGGTGTTAGCGAAGACATTAACAATAGACGGCGAAGGTGATGGCGCAGTACTGGTTTTAAAAAATGTGAATGTATGTATATGTCAGTGAGTGAGTGGGTTAGTGAGTGTGTGTGTCGGAGGAGGGGCGGGGGCGGGTGTGGACGTTGTGTGCGTTCCCTTATGCGTTTTTACTTGGCTGGTTGATTTGGGCTTCTTTCACTGTTTTTTGTTGTTGTTGTTGTTTTATTTTATTTTATTTTTTTAATTTTCATGTTCTAAGTCGTTAGTGTCTTCTGTGAAACTGAGAATCTTTTATCAGTGAAATCTTGCATGCGAAAGGATGCTGACACAAACAGATGAACAACTGAAATGAGCAAGCACAAAATGAAGAACATTCCAAATAAATGTGACAGAAAAGGTTGCATCACAACAAACATCAAAACTATTTGGTCCAGTTTTCAAGTGCCCTACGTCAGGGTAAAGCCTCTAGCTGTTCATTCATTCGTAGTAATCACAGTCATGTATTTTTCATACTGTTATCTATGGTTGCTGTTCAAATCCCAGTGCTGCTGATTTCAATACTTCACAAGCCATTATTCTGAACAAGTCATAATTCTGCAGTACCTTGTGTAACATGTCTTTGATTGAGGGAGCCTTACTAAAGCACATATTGTCACCATGCACAGTTGACATGCGTTACGAAAGGGCAATGAAAGAACTGTTTACCGACTGCAAACAGCAGATGGGACAAAAGGCAACTGTGCAATGTGGCAGCTGACTGTGATTTGACAACACAATTCATGTGTTTGCATGGCTGCTTTTCACGCACCATAGGGTGAATGCCATTCATACTCTGTATGATTGAAACTTCTTGCAGAGTGAGGCAACCAACAAATGTTTTCACACATTACATTTTCGTGTCCTCCCAGTGTTTGCAAATCATGTTTTGTTGACACAGATATGAACAGTGGCATACTTGTCATAGCATCGTCATTTTTTGTTGTCAGCCTATTATCAGGACTTTTGCACACATAATGTACAGTCCATCAGCCCATACAGTGAACTGTAATTTCTTTGTCATTGTGTGGTGATTATGACCTTTACAACCCCAGCCATGAGTCTATTTAGTGAATTCTGATTTTCTTATCATATTATGATTATGACATTTATGTTCACGATGTATAACCTCTTGGGCCGTTCAGCGAGATCTGATTTCTTTGCCATTATCTTCGGATTTTGACGTTTACATCTTTCATTTGATTTGGACGTTTACATCCTTCATGTCGAGCCCATGCTGCTGAATTCACCATCCCCTTCAATTCCCCTTCATTTATCGTCAAACTATGACCACAAATACCACCAAGAAGCTTTGGTTATCAGATTGCAAGATAATGATGATAATAATAATAATAATGTAGCCAAGCGCTCAGCTGGCTTCAGATACTGCTTCACGCACAAGCTGTATAGCAGGCTCCTTTTCCGCAACTAACATGCCCGTCTTCAGTGACTCACTCATAATGCGTGACGCCATTCGTATAATAAATGCAAAGCCCCTTTTAAACAATTGCTCCAAAACATCTATTAAATCAAGTCTCAGTATCGTTCGCTGCAATATTATATTTGTTGTGCTTACACACACACTTTGATCAGTTAGAAGCATACTTGATTTCAGTTTAATCGTTCGTCAGTGTAAAAATTTCAAGCTTTCGTCATTTTGTCTTTCTCGTCACACATAATGCTACAGTCTACAGTTCTGTATGTGACTGCCGTTGGAAACTAAAACCACACCATTATAGTATTTGGATGAGATTAAGACAGGTATTTAGAAGATACAAAGCTGATCTTCATTGTCAACACTTAACGACAATCACTCCACAACTAGTGTCGTTCAACGGCCTGGCCAGATTTGAAATATGTGTTTCTGACGACAATGTCTCACTAAATGTTTCTTTTGTTGGATCAGTAAAATACAAGTATTATATACTGGCAGAATCGTCGCAATTCCATCTTTAAATCTATACCATTTGTGCTTGCCTATGTTAAACTGATTTACCGCAGTTTGTAATTTTCAGCGACAAGCTCGCTGAAACTGAACCTTTTCAGGTGACAAATTAAGATTATAAATTCATTTTAAATAATCAACACTTCATTTTATACTCATTAGAATGTAGGTGTTGGGCTGTTTCTTTTGCAACCAATCCGACGTAAATCGGTTCAGGAATCATTTAGAAATCACTGAACACCTTGTACCAAACACAATTTTAATCAGATTTAGCCCAGTTTGAACCAATCTGCTTCGCAGCACACGCAAGCGTCTTTGCAGTTTGCATGACTTGCATAAATAGACGGAGTGGGTGATCACTGGTCACTTTCACCTGAGCCAGGTTGTGGTGATAGCCAGCTAGCTGACCACTGACTGTGTGTGTCGCACACAGTGTGTTGTACCAAGCAGACGTCTCGCCACACTGCTTGCTGCATTGTCTTCTTTATTCTCTTCTTTACTTAATATTGTAATAAAACAATAGAAAAAACCCTTTTGTGACTGGCCTGCTATATGTCTTTGGGCCAGTGCGTAGATCTTTTCTATCCTTTAAATTCAATTCAGTATATCAGTAATTCTTTTGTACCGTCCCCTTTTATAATATACCACTCAGGTCGTTTTAATAATCATGTTGTGTTGCTTAACTGAACTGGTTAGTATTACATACAGCAACCTCACTACTTTTGAGCTCAACACAGTTCACTTCTGATTTCATTATAATATTCACCTTCATTAGGACACCAACCCCATATTATATGAACAGAAATTAAATTTGCTTTGATTTGAGAACTTCTGGACTTCTAAGAGACTCCTCTACTACTACCGCAATTTTATTTTATTCTTCTCATGTCAGCCGGTCGTTCATGTTCTGTGGTCGCTGTTCAGTGTGGGTGGAACATTATCTGCTTACTGTGTTTCTATCCTGCCTTAGAAGAGCAGGTATTAATCCATGAAATATCAGTATATGTGGCAGCAATCACCCACAGCAGTATGTACTGTACATTTGGTTGATCAGCCCCTCAGCTTACCCCATGTTGTTTTCCTCCCAGTATGTTACGTCACCTGTGTGGGGGTTACAACACTACATAATTATGGGAGTTGGACAGTAATAAGCAAAAGAGTACAGCACATGCACACCAATCTCTCATGCTTTGCCCACACACTTTTATTGTTTTAACACCATTTCTTTTGTGATATGTGCACAATTGGTCCACGACAGTGCGAACCAATGTCCTGTATCGTTCACATAAAATGTGCTTCACTCTTACATTAGCACCATCATGCTGACGGTGTTAAAAAGCCCTACCAGAGTGTCCACTGACAGTGTGATAAGACCGTACACTTTGCAGCATTTCTCTACACAGACCTACATCCCGTTCTTAGTTGGACATTGTGACCTGTGGCTATTTTTATGGCCCATACGTAACTGACCGTCCTCAGCCCCTTGGATAACAGTAGATATCAAAGCTGCCAAACGGAAGCTGAGACTATCAGAGAGAAGATGGCAGTCCACACACCTCACCTGGTAAGTCAGCAGCGGTCAGTTGTGTGGTCTGCAGATAATTGACAAATGAAATGCAACGCTACATATGTAACGCAAATTTAATACGTTGCTTAATTATGTCAGCAATAACCTCCACGCTCATGAAGAAATGCTTCATATAGTAACCATGCAGATAGCTGGCGTTTGAGCATTTTCAGTACACCGGAAGTATTGGAACATGTGGCAAGCTATCACGACACTATTCCATGACACTGATCATAACTGATCAGGTGCTGCTTTCGTTATTCCAAACCGTACGTCCCAAGAGACATTTCACTGCTGTGTGAAATTCTCAAAAGTTCATCTTTGCTGAACTCACAGCAAATGTGATGGTGTTAAACTGTGTGCTTAAAATTGTGGACATGGTGCCGTTTCAAGCACATTTATCCCGTAACGTCGTTTTTGGGCCGAAGAAAGGGAAAATGACCTATATTTACCACCACCCCTCGCCCCCCCACCCTCCACCCCCCGCCCCACCCACACCCTTACACTCATAACGTAATTTAAACTTGGGATACAGGTAAATAATGGTTCCTTACACAAAAACACACCATAAAAACACAACAAAATACCTCATCACCCCACCCCCCCTGCACCCCCACCCCCTCTACACACGCACGCACGCTCACACACACACACACACACACAGATAAACATAGACGCGCGCGCACACTGGCACACGTGATACACGTACACGTGCGCACATGCGCGCGCACACACACACACGCACACGAACACGCGTGCACGTATGTATACCAGCATGCCTAAATGTAAAAGTACATATGATGGTGGTGTGTGTCCATCGAGATCGATGATGACCATCGTTGTCATCCAGCTGGGGGATGGGGGGAGGGTGGTGGTGGGGTGAAGGGAGGATGCTCATGAATCTATCTGTGAATGCGCAGATGGCTGAATAGTCCAATCTGCGCACGAAATGTTCGCTGACAGTTGGGGCAGACAAAGACAGGCATACCATTGTCAGGGAGCTTGTTTGCCCGTGACTTTCTGGCCTGCCTCTTCTGAACAGCTGCAGCAGTCCTGTTGGCCTCGCACAACTTGGCGCCTTTGTGCACAGCAGCACGCCATTTGTCACGGTCCACTGCAGATTCCTCCCAGGAGTCAGGGTTGATGTCAAACGCTTTCAGAGAGACTTTCAGAGTATCTCTGAAGCGCTTCTTCTGACCTCCGTGTGATCTCTTCCCTTGTTGCAGCTCGCCATAGAAAAGCCTTTTGGGCAGCCGATGGTCTGGCATGCGCGCCATGTGTCCAGCCCAGCGAAGCTGGGACTGCATCAGGATGGTGAAGATGCTGGGAAGGGTGGCTTTTGTGAGCACCTCTGTGTCTGGGGTCTTGTCTTCCCACTTGATGTTCAGTAGCTTCCTGAGGCATGTTGTGTGGAAGGGGTTCAGCTTCTTGGCATGTCGTTGGTACACTGTCCAAGTTTTGCAGGCGTACAGTAGTGTGGGGAGAACTACTGCTCTGTAGACCTTTAGCTTGGTCTCAAGACTAATGCCTCTTCTGTTCCAGACATTTGCACTGAGTCTACCAAAAGTTGCGCTTGCTCTTGCAATCCTGACGTTCACTTCATTGTCGATGGTCGCATTTCGTGACAGTGTGCTGCCAAGGTATGTGAACCGCTCCACCGCACTGAGTCTCTGACCGTTGACTGTGATGTTGGGCTCAATGTAGGGTTTCCCTGGGGCTGGCTGATGGAGAACTTCAGTTTTCCTCGTGCTGATGGTAAGGCCGAAGTTCCTGCTGGCAGTGGCAAACTTGTCAACGCTGAGTTGCATGTCAGCTTCAGATCCAGCGTTGAGGGCACAATCATCAGCAAACAAAAAGTCTCTGATGATGTCTGTCATGACCTTCGTTTTTGCTTGAAGCCTTCTGAGGTTAAACAACTTACCATCTGTTCGGTACTTTAGGCCGATTCCAACATCGCCATCTCTGAAGGCATCAGTAAGCATTGCAGAGAACATGAGGCTGAACAGCGTTGGAGCCAGGATGCAGCCTTGCTTGACACCATTTGTGACAGCAAAAGGAGCAGATGTTTCGCCTTTGTCCTGGACTCGAGCCTGCATGCCTTCATGGAATTGGCTGACCAAGGAAATAAATTTCCGAGGGCATCCGTACTTGGCCATGATCTTCCACAGTCCCTCTCTACTCACGGTGTCGATGGCCTTAGTGAGGTCGACATAGGTGGAGAACAGATCAGCATTTTGCTCCTGACATTTCTCTTGCAGCTGCCTTGCAGCAAACACCATGTCGGTGGTTCCGCGCTCTTTCCGGAATCCACATTGGCTCTCAGGCAAATGACCTTGGTCAAGGTGTGCTGTGAGGCGGTTTAGTAGGATCCTGGCAAGTATCTTGCCTGCGATGGAGAGCAAGGAAATGCCCCAATGGTTATCACAGGCTTGCCGGTTCCCCTTTCGCTTGTACAAGTGAATGATAGATGCATCTTTGAAATCCTGGGGGATCGTCTCTTCTTTCCACATGAGTGAGTACAGCTGATGGAGCTTCTCAGTCAGCACAGTGCCTCCATCCTTGTAGACCTCTGCTGGTATGGAGTCTGAGCCAGGTGCCTTGCCACTGGATAGCAGACGAATTGCTTTCTGGGTCTCAAGAGGTGTTGGCGGATCGTCCAGTGCTTCGTTGATGGGGACTTGTGGGAGACGGTCTATGGCTTCATCATTTATGGAGGAAGGGCGATTTAAGACACTGTTGATGTGCTCAGCCCAGCGTTCGAGAATTTTCTCCTTCGCGGTGATCAAGGTATTCCCATCTGCACTGAGGAGGGGGGATGATCCTGAGGATGTGGGGCCGTAGACTTCTTTTAAGGCATCATAGAACCTCTTCATATCGTGCATGTCAGCATATCCCTGGATCTCATCAGCTTTGTCACTCAGCCACTTATCCTGCATCTGGCGTAACTTTTGCTGAACAGTCCTGCGGATGGCATCGTACACATCCTTTTTTGATGTGGACTTTGGGTTGCTCAGGTAGGCTTGATGTAGACGGCATTTCTCATCCAGAAGCTGCTTGATTTCATCACAGTTTTCATCAAACCAGTCTTTGTGCTTTCTGGACATGGGTCCCAGGGTCTCTGAAGCTGTACTATAGATCAGCTCACGCAGGGTCCTCCAGTCAGACTCCACATTCTGGTTGTCCAGAGAGGCGGATTCCAGACGATCTTCCAGCAGCTCCACAAAGGACTGTTTGATGGTGATGTTTTTCAGCTGAGCGATGTTGAACCGTTTTGGAGCCTTCTGGCCTTGGGGGCGTCTCTTGGGCTGGATTCGAATATTCAGCTTCGAGACTACAAGGCGATGGTCTGTCCAACACTCAGCGCCGCACATGGTCTTTGTTACACGTACATCTTGCCTATCCCTTTTCCTGACGATGACATAATCGATGAGATGCCAATGCTTTGAGCGAGGGTGCATCCATGATGTCCTGTTACGGGTAGGGAGGCAGAAAACTGTGTTGGTTATCAGCAGTTCGTGCTCTGCACAGGTCTGAAGCAAAAGCAATCCATTTGGGTTGCAGTGGCCCACACCGTGCTTTCCAATCACTCCATCCCAGGAGATGTAGTCAGAGCCAACTCTAGCATTGAAGTCCCCAAGAATGATGAGCTTGTCTGCTTTAGGGATAGCAGCAATGACAGAGTGAAGGTCCTCGTAGAACTTCGCCTTCACTTCATCCGGGTTGGTCATGGTTGGGGCGTAGGCACTGACAATGGTGAGGTGCTTCTGGCCAGATGCCAGTGGGAGTTTCATGGTCATAAGCCTATCGTTGACTCCCTTTGGGATTCCAGCTAGCTTGCTGACAAGTGCTGTTTTTACTGCAAAACCAACGCCAGCCTCACGTCGCTCTTCGCTTCCTCGTCCACTCCAGAAGAAGGTGTAACCAGATCCCCGTTCACAGAGCTCGCCTTCACCTGCAAACCGAGTCTCACTCAAGGCTGCGATGTCAATGTTGTATCTGGCGAGTTCGGATGCAACTAGTGCCGTTCTCCTTTGAGGTCTGTCCGCGTTATCTCTGTCCAGGAGAGTCCTTATGTTCCAAGCACCAATGGTGAGAGGAACGATCCTTGTTTTTTTCTTTTCTTTCTTGTTGTTTCGACCGCTGATGTAGGGTCCCCGCCAGCCGCGGTATGCTGGCCAGGGTGATATGGAGCAGGCAATTTTTAGGACACCTTTTCTAGCCCCTTCCTCATGCCAGGGATGTGAGCAGTGCATTCCTAAAGAGGGCTGCTCAGACGCTCAGACGGCTGCCGAGCTCCATCGCTGCTCCTGTCGACGAAGAACGACCCAATGGCCTGAGCCGCCTGCATGCAGGTCTGCGACTGCGACTGCCAGTGTACCCACACCTGTCGTTTCGTCGCTCGCCTGTCGCCACAGGACTTGGGGGTGATGAAATGATGGAGGATGAAAGGTCATTTTGGATGACTGATGACTTGCACGATGAGTTTGTTTAAAGTGAAGAGGAGTTGCGCAACGTCAACCTCACTCTCTCGTCCGGGTCCACCAATTTCCAGTGGCAAGACTAAGTCGAGACGACTGGAGGATGAGCACGGATGCAGTGGATGACCAAGATATCCTTTCGGTGTCTCATCTTGCTCTCTGCACTCCACAGTGCATTGCTGTAACCACCTTCCTCTCCGTTGAACCGATAGGTTTCTTCCGCAGATTCTGCCGGATCCAGACTTCGCATGCATGGGTAGACACACCCCGGGGGCCAACTGCGTGTGGCATGCACACAGCACAGTGGAGCTAGATGGCCGTCGGTGGCTCTCCTGAGCCAACGCCCTTTTATGGATCTCCATAAGGGTGTCTAGCCACCCGCCTCACCAGTCCCGGAAGGGAGCGGTGGGAGTGCCGGTTTAGTCGCCGGCAACCCGACCCTGAACAGGTTGTACTAGATTACAGGTTACCAGTAGCAGATCTAATGACCTGACCTGACAGGGACATATGATATTCATAAGCAGAAACCTATAGTGGTACAACATACGACTGGTTGTACACTGGCCAGACTGACTGAAGGATACATGCTGACTTTAATTAAATAAGAAAACAGACACACATAACACACATAGACAAACACACACAC
The DNA here is from genome assembly GCF_041734735.1 of Babylonia areolata. Lineage (NCBI taxonomy): Eukaryota > Metazoa > Mollusca > Gastropoda > Neogastropoda > Buccinidae > Babylonia > Babylonia areolata. Next base: position 9,551,276 of record NC_134877.1, read on the forward strand.
ACACACGCACGCACACCGGGCACGCACGCACGCACGCACACACACACACACACACCCACAGAGCAGACATGCAGAGACACAAAGAGAGATATTGTGGCATGTGTTGTCGCCGGCGACAAACCCTCACTGCATATAATATTGTCGCACTTCTGCACACAATATTGTCGACGGCGAACATTTGATATGCAAGGAAGATATGCTGAATTGTCACCACCTCAGTTAACCGCTGAATTGTTGCTGACAATAAATCAACGTTAACAGTGATCGGCGCTTATTCAGCAAGTCAGAGAACCGTCGAAATATCGCCGGTCGACGACTTATCAGTGGATTGGCGATATTTCATTCGATTTGGCGACATATCAGCGTTTACTTAGTAACCGTTGATTTGTTATCGTTATTTCCTTCACTGACATGACAGTTCATTTCTTCAACACTTTGTTTTGCTTTGTGGGGCGCGTGGGAAGAGGGAGGTTATTCCATGTGTTTGCATGATAACTAAGCTCGAAAGCATGTCTATATTCCCCCAGGTTTATATTCTCCCGGGTCAGCCATGGTCAGTGGCCAGTGCTGGGCAGCAGTGGTCAGTGGTCAGCGATGGTCATTGGTGGTCGGCAGTCAGTGGTCAGCAGTGGTCAGCGATGGTCAGTGGTGGTCAGCGGTCAGTGGTGGTCAGCTGTCAGTGGTGGTTAGAAATGGTCAGTGGTTAGCAATGGACATTGGTGTCAGTCAGAAGTGGTTAGTGATCAATGGTGGTCAGTGATCAATAGTGGTCAGCGGTGGCCAATAGTGGTCAGTGGTCAGTTGTGGTCAGCTTTGGTCAGTGACCAGTAGTGGTTAGTAGTTACCAATGGTTAATTGTAGTGGTTAGGCTTATGCACCAACAAGCGATTATGACGACGAGGATGTGGAAGATAAACACGAACAAGTGCAAAACGTTTTGGATCAAACCCCGACATCGTCATTGTGCAAGGGGACTGGAACGCCAAAGTAGGAGACGATGCTTACAACAACTGAAAAGGCACTTACGGACTGTCTGCAATGCCGAATCAAACAACATAGGCCTTAGGCTCCTGAAATTTGCCAGATACAACGACCTTGTTATGGCCAACACGATCGGCCTGCACAAAGCATCCAGAAGGTGGACTTGGCACCTCCCAGACGGAGGCACCACAGCCAAATAGACTACACCATGGTCAAAAAGCACTTCCAGTCAAGTGTGAGCACTGCCAAGACAAGAACTTTCACATGAGCTGATGTAGGAAGTGATCATGACCTCGAGGTGGTGACATTCCGCCTCCACCTGAACATTATCAAAAAACAGGGTCACACAAGAATCAAGTTCGACCTCGACAAAATGAGATTGTATCCAAACATGGACCATCGGCCTGGGTCACGGCAGATGTCTTGGATCTATGTGACAAAAGAAGGGAGCTGAAGAAGAGGAAGAATGGGGTAGATGGGGCAAAAGAGAACAGAGCTCTAAACCACGAGATCAAGAAAAGCATGAAAAGAGCAGATTAGGAATGGATCGAGGAGCAATGCCAAGACATTGAAGACAGCCTGAACAACAACAAAAAGCGTTCAAGCTTGTGAAAGATGTGACAAAAACCAAACAAGGGCATTCCACAATTATCCAAGACAAAGCAGGGAACGGCCTGACAGAGGAGTGGGATACCCCCTGCCCCTCCCCTTCCCCCCCGCCCCCCCGAAAAGCCCATGCCTTTTCCTAATATACACAATTAATCAATTTCTTTCTTATCTTCGTAGATTATGACAAATTACATTAACTTTAAAATCAATACTGAATCTCATAACGCGGCAGTATGAATGTGTGTGGGGGTGGGGGTGTTCACCGAAAAGGGTGTTCATTGTGTGTCTGCGGGATGCACACAACGTATATGTTTGTGTATAAGTGTGCGGGTGCGGGTGCGGGCGCGCGTATGTGTTCGTGCCAGTGTGTGGTTGAGAGTGGGTGGGTGTACGCTTGTGTGTGCGTGCGTGAGATAGATAGGCAGACAGACAGACATATATATACATAGAGAGAGTGAGTGAATGAGTGAGTGTGTGCATATGTGTGTGTGTGCTTGCGCACGTGCATGGGAGAGAGATAGAGATAGTACATGTGCGCGTAAGTGTAAGTTTGCGTGTGTATGCACGGAATTAATGAATATATAGACCGATCGAACACATAGGCCTACACACGCACGCATGCCGTGCATTGACACACGTAGAAGAGCGCCCGCACAGACTGCATACATAAGAGACATACAGACAGAGAAAGACATAGAGAGATGGTCCGTTGAATATTGTATTAAGAGATATCGAAAGGAGTGGATGAGAGACAGAATGAATGCATGAACGAATGAAATACTGATCATTATTTGAATAATGCTATCTATTTTCTGAGGGAAGCAAAAAATCTTCTCTTTTTTTTTCACTGAGTCAGAGGCATTGAAGACACTCATAGGGGAAGGCGGACAATTAACACAGGCATCAAAAGAAAAGGTGAAAAGCACGACTCCAGGCGAAGTCCGTGCTATTAACGCTGATAACAGGATACACCCAGCTGTCCAACAGATGGTTCCTGTCCCTGGCCCTCGGCTCTCACGTCTTTGAAGACGGCGGCATCAAACACCACCACCGCTTGCAGGTGATCGTTTCATACAGAGCACAATCCTATGTCTTTTTATCTTGATGCAGTAAAATCCCTTTTCTTTTCATTGTCACTCACACAGGAGGGCATATTCCTATTCATACAGCCCCATTACTGTCCATTCGCACCACACACACACACACACACACACACACACACTAAAACTAATTATCATACACACTTTCATAAACACACACACGCCTCGCGCGCACACACGCTAACACACACACCACACACACACACAATCATATAAACACTCACTCACACGCGCGCACGCGCGCGCACACACACACACACACACACTGACTAATACTAATATACACTTTCATAAACACACACTCGCTGTGCGCGCACACACATTCTAATCCACACACTCATATTTAAGAGCGTGCGCGCGCACACACACACACACACACATATAAACGCACGCGCACACACACTCACACATACACACACACTAACACATGCACATTGATACAAGAGAGAGAGAAGACACTGAATATTGAACTCTGAAATGTTGTACAGCTCTAGTGACATGGAGGTATAAATTAGAACAATAATGGTGAAAACAATGAAACAAAATCGAATGGAAAAAATACAAGAGAGTGAGGAGGGCAGAGAGACAGAGACAGAAAATGAGAAAGAGGGAGGGAGAGAGAGAGAGGGAGGGAGGGAGAGAGAGAAATATATAGAGAGAGGGAGAATCTGACAGAGAGGGGGAGAGACAGAGAAAGAAAATGGGAGAGAGAGAGAAAAAATGAGAGAGAGAAAGAGAGAGAGAGCGTTTCCCCGTTTCTACTCGGAGTCGTCACGAGAGCGTCTAATGCCGTGTGATATATATCATTGTCCAGGTTGGGGGGAAATGTGTATTTAGTTTTGTATGAGTGAATTTGCTGTTGTTGTCAGGGTTAGCTCACAGTTTTGGTTCGATTCTCAATCAAGCACACATCTATGCATATGCTATCTCACCTGGCCTGGTTTCCATTCATATACTCACAACACAGTTCTGTTCCAACAGTCACCCTTGCCGACTGTAGCTGGCTCCAAGAATCAGGTTGTCTGAAATGTCCTTTTCGCACAGGTCTGTAGAATCTCGTGCCTGGTCTGTCTTCTGGATCTTCTGTTGCTGGCAGGCTGGAAAGTGTCTTTGTGGATGTTCTACGGGGAGATGTCTCTGCTCCTCTGTCTTCTTTCCTTCTTCTCTTCTTCTTCTCGGTTCAGTCTCTCTCCCGTCACTTCATGCCACGACTCAGACGTATCTCTTCACCTTTCTTCTCACCAATGCCTCTAACACGTCTCTCGTTCTGTGAGTCTTAACCAGAAGTCCACACGCATACACCTGGGTGGCTACTTTTATTCTCCCGTTGTGTGCACGATTGTATATCACGTGGCCACTCACTAGACAACATTTCCATTGTTTTTCCAACATAAAAACGCACATAACTCTTGCACATCAATCACTATAAACATTATATGCATTTATATCTGCTTCCGCCTGACAACAACAACAAAGCTTCATATTTAGATGTGATATTGTTGAAGGGATAGTTTATCTCCAATTCTATTGGTTAAAATCTATGAACTTTCTTTATTCCTGTGGTTGGTGATCTGCAACATTCCACCTTTCCGTATTCAGCTTCCTAGTTACCGTTGGACGCCTCAACAAAAGCTCGTCCACCCTGGTGTCCGAAAACCCATTCCTTTCTCACAACGCGCATGGACCTCACTGTTACTTAGGAGACGGGCCGCAGTGTCTCGCCTGCTTCCTTCCTCGTATGACTGCTCAACCACTTCTACGATTTGGAGTACTCTAATTATCCTACCTTATTAAGTTCGAATCCTCGGTTAGGTGTGGACACTTTATAGGTGTCTATTCATCTTACTCTGGCCTGCTCTTTACAAGGTTTGAATCTATCCTAAAGGATGTTTAACAGTTCTCTGCTCCCTTGACAATAATGATGATGGAGTCTCCCGTCGGACCGACGGATGAGTAGGCAGGCAGGCTTATCTGTCGGCGTGTGTCCTCATATGGGAGAAGAGGCCGATTCTGGATGCGCAGCACTTCCCACAGGTGTTGCAAGGGAAAACGTCTCCAGAAGTTGAGCCCTGCTTCCTTCGCTCACGCTTTTCCTTAATGGCCAGCGTTCTCTTATTTTCAAACGTCTTTATGCCACTAGGGCACAGCATCCTCCAGCAATAGTGGTCAAAGGCATGTTTCCCAGGAAGCGATGTCTATGTCACAGGCTTTGAGCTTTGTCTTCAAGGTGTCCTTGAAGTGCTTCTTCCAAGTTCACGGTGGCCTTCCTTCAGCTGGCCATATAGTAGCATCTTCGGGATCCTGCTGTCTGTCATGCAGACAACGTGTCCTGTCCAGCGTAGCTGGCACTGAATCAGCAGGCTTTCGATGCTGGGCAGGCCGCTCCTCTGTAGGACCTGGAGGTTGGAGACCCTGTCTTGCCACTTTATGCCGAGGATCTTTCGTAGGCATCTCTGGTGAAACTGCTCAAGTTGTTGAATGTGACGGCGATGCGTTGTACATGTTTCACAGCAGTACAACAAGGTGGTCAACACAACAGCTCTGGAGGTTTTGATTTTGGTGCTGAGCCTGATGCCTTTGTTGTTCCACAGCCTGCTGCTGAGTCTGCCAAAGGTGGAGCTGCCTTGGCAATGCGCATCGTCACTTCTGTATCAAGGGCTCCGTTGCTGCTTAGGGTGTTGCCCAGGTAGCAAAACCTGACTTGATCTCTGTGTCATCGATCTTGATTGTATGTGGGGGGGAGGCACTGGCGTTCTGTGAGCTAGCTTGTTGGTACATGGACTCAGTCTTGCTGAGGCTGATGGTGAGTCCAAAGCACCTGCAGGAGGTAGAGAACCTGTCCATAATGAACTGCATGTCCTCATGGGTGTGTGCAGCAAGCGCACAGTCATCAGCGAAGAGGAACTCTCTCAACAGTGCCTCAAACACCCTGGACTTGGTGTGGAGTCGCCGCAAGTTGAAAAGTTTGCCATCTGTGCGAAACTGAATGTAGATGCCCCGGTCACAGTCTTGGAAGGCATCAATCAGCATGTCAGAGAAGAGAATGGAGAACAGCGTAGGTGCCAGGCTGTAGCCCTGCTTCACTCCATTTGCCACAGGGAACGGATCCGACATGTCAGTATTTATTTTCCTGTACTCTCAACGATTCACTGTGTCGAAGGCCTTACTCAGGTCTGCAAAGACCATGTGGAGCGCCTTGTTCTGCTCACGGCACCTCTCTTGCATCTGGCGTACGGCAAACACCGTGTCACATGTTCCCCTGCCTGAGCGGAAGCCGCACTGTGCTTCAGAGATGACTGTGTTGGAGACATGGTCAACCAGTCTGTTCAGTATGATGCGGGTGAAGATCTTGCCGGTGATGCAGAGGAGAGAGATTCTCGCAGGATGTTTTGTCTCCCTTCTGTTTGTAAATGTGGACAATTGAAGCATCCTTGAAAGCCTGGGGGACCTCCCCTCTCTCCTAGATAGACTGGAACAGGGCGGTCAGCTTGTCTGTCATCACCTCACCTCCATACTTGTAGATGTCGGCCTGGATTCCATCCGCTCCTGGTGCTTTTCCTGACGTTGTCAGCTTCAGGGCCTTCAGGTTCTCGGCCTTGGTGGGAGGGGCAGCTAGCGAGTCATTGACTTGTAGCTGTGGGAGGGCTGCAATTACCTCGTCAGATATGGATGAGTCCCTGTTGAGGAGGGTGTTGAAGTGCTCTGCCCAGCGGGCAAGGATGTCTTTCTCGTCTGTCAGGAGGGTGGTCTGGTCCAAGGCTCGGACAGGGGTGTACCTTTCTATTCGATCAATCAACAGAAAACTGATTAGCGTTATCCTCACAGTGAACAAATATGTAGGGTTGCAGAAAAACAAGATGTAATAAAAGTAAGACTATGAGAAAAAACGAAAACAAACAATAACAACAACAAACAACAAATAAAAATAAGGAATTTTATTATCTGCGTAAAGCAGAAGCGAAGAACATATGTTCCGTGTCCGAATGTGACACCTGACTTCATCTCAAGCACCATTTGAGAAAATCATTCACAATCAGTGTATAGTTTGGTTTTTCAGAACTTGTGTGATGTAAAATGTGGCTGTTCTAATCAATTTCTGCAAAACAATAAGCGCGTATGGACTCACGTGTTTCGGATACAACGAATTTTATCGTTCCACACACTTCGTCTGTCTTGTGAACTGATAAACTACATCATTTCGTGATAAAACTTCACCAGACAGCAGAAGCCAGAATCAAGGTAATTTATGGGGGTGATTTTCTACTTTGAACTTTGTTGCTTGGAACTTTTGATGCAACAAGTCTTCAACTGAAAGCAGTCTTACCGAACTACATGCGTTGACTTGGTTCGAAATCTTACACCAGTATCCGAATATTACCGCATCTCGCCATGTGTCAGAAACAGTGATTGTGTCTAAACTTAATCGGATGAGAGAAAAATGTATAAACAAACCATAACAATGACGAAATTAACATACAGAGTTTGTTTTGTTTTTTAAAATATAGCAACCACAGGGTGCGAATGAACATATCGGAGATTTCCGTGTAACACATGTACATTTCACACGCTGTCAGAAACAACACATTCTCTGAATCTGTGTTCAAACACACACGATTGAAGGGTGTTTATCAAACTGATTTACGCTTTCCCGCGATGAATCCGCATGATTTATGTGAAAAGTTCTAATTTTGTTTACATATATATTTTTATTTGGTCGATTACATGCACAGAAGTAACACAGAAAAGCGGAACTGAAAATTAATATGCGACGTCCATTGCATTTAAATAGTTGACTAGACTTTTCTTTCCAGAAAATGAGCGCATGTGCTGCAGAAGACAAATGTGTTGACCACCTGTTGCAAGAACGTGTAGTGTATTCATGAACGTGCTTGCCTTTGAATGAATAAAAAAAAAATATTAAAAAAAAGTCAAGAGGAACGGGTTGTTTACGTCTGTCACGCGGTTTTTTTTGCATAATATTTCAAACTTAATGTACCATTTTTATTGATGATCAATGTTTTATTATAACAACAAATGTATATAGATCAGGTCTGTATGTACTGGATTTTAATCAGATTTGTACTTATTTGTTTCTGACCACTTCATGTTCAGACACATTGCCATGTCACAAAACGGCGCCGAAATTTTGGATGTTTTTAATAATTTTGAACACATTTAAGGCACAAGAACAAACCATATTCTCATTATTTGTCACACTTCTGGCCATGAGAGAGCCCCTAACAAAGTGTTGCAAGCCTGGGTTATGCAAGCGCGGTATAAGGGGTCGCCAGAGGAAAGCGTTTAGCGCGGTACAGTACTTGTGACTGACTGCTGCCGCGCTGATGCTGTAGGGGCATGTATGAAATGTCATGAATGGTAAGAAACTGTAAAACGTTCATAAAAGCAAATTTGCGTTTTCTACCAATTTAGTATATGATAGATCAGTTTAAGAATGTTTGTTTCCTTTTGACCCCAAAGAGTCCTCTTATTTTTTTTGTATGGTATCTGTCATCTGCCGCAGTGTCCTACTAACGGAGGTATAGTACAGCATCAGCGCAGCAGCAGTCAGTCACAAGTACTGTACCGCGCTAAACGCTTTCCTCTGGCGACCCCTTATACCGCGCTTGCATAACCCAGACTTGCAACACTTTGTTAGGGGCTCTCTCATGGCCAGAAGTGTGACAAATAATGATTAAAAACCAAAATCTAATTATGTTCCCGCCCACCTACAGTGGTCAGTTTTATATCAGTGTGATCAGTATGATTTATTCTATTTTATTGTGAAAAGAACGGTTTTGTTGCACACATTTCGACCATTTCTGTATCTGCCCTGGACTACATGCTCCATTCAGTCTTTGAGGTCGCGTGGACTCTGTCCCAAACCCCTGCTCTCCTTCCCCCACCCACCCAAGTCCCTCTGTCTTGTTGGTCATTTCACTTAGTCACTGAGCCCAGCTGTGTTTGCTGTATGGCGTAACCAGTTTGCCAACCTGGCAACTTATGCCAATGCCGGAATGTTTCCCCGTGCAGAGACCAAGTGGTCTCTGAACGTGCCCCCACCTTCCCGTTCCCTCCTTCCTCGGGATTCACGCTTTTATTTTATTTTTTATTATTATTTTTTTATCGTCTTGATGTAGATGTAGGCATGTCCAGAACTTATGCTGATGTGATCTTAGATCAAGCCTGCTAACGTGCTGAGAGTTGTATCGTCCTGTCTCCCCAATCTCTTTGTGACGTAAACGGGTGAACTTGTCGTCATAGATTGTGCATTGAATTGTAGCAAATCAGATGAAACTGTTCCATTGGACAAATGAGGATGGGTCGGTGAATCTGTCAGTCATTCACATAACATCACTAGAACAAGCCAAGATTGGTTACTTCAGTTCAACCAGTTGGGGGAGTGAGTGTTGTAGCTAAGTTGCATTAGTATGCACAGCATTTTGTGGGAAGTGATAAAACCAGTCAGCACAGCCAGTTCTTAGCTGTCTCCCAGAAGAACTAAACACTGACACAGGCTGACTGACTGATCGGTGATGTGAGGTGCAGGGAAATCCTTGTTGGGCTGTGTGCTGCTTGTAGGAAGTACTTCAAGTGTAGGGTGAAGTGCTTTATGTAGGGCTGTGTGTTGCTTAAAGTTGTTGTTACTAAGTAGGGTGAACAGCTTAGTGTATGTACTGCTTACTTATGTTTATTGTAAAGTAAAAGTAAACACTATAAAAAAAACAATAAAAAAAAACAAACCCACTCCATGTAGCCCTGCTATTGGTGTGAGGAGAGAGTGAGTGAGTATTTGCAACATCGTAATCGATCCAGTGTCCCCCTCTCTGTTCCCCTCTCTTGGAATCAAACCTCCCTTTCAAACAGTTTTTACACTTGTTATTGTCCAACGCCCATAAAATGATGTAGTGTTCTAACCCCCACGCAGGTGACTGACGTAACACACTGGGAGCAACGAGAAAAACAACGTGAGGTGAGCTTAGGATATGATCTCTGTCATTCAGTATGGTATATATACAACCCAATGTACAGTACATACTGCTGTGGGTGATGCTGCTGCCACTGAAATACTGGTAATTCATGGAACGACTGGACAGACTGATAATTCATGGGACAATGCCTGCTGTCTTTGAAGGCATGGCACTGAGAAACTCAGTGAACAGATAATGTTCCAATGGTGGCACCCACACTGAATAGTGATCACAGAACACAAATGACTGACATGAGAAGGAAAGCGTAAAAAAACAAAAACAAACAAACAAACAAACAAAAACAACCCAAAACAACAACACGATACAAGAAGACCTTAGTCTCTTAGAAGTTCAGACGTACTCAAGTCAAAGCGAACTTATGATTTTCAATTCATACAATATGGGGCTGGTGTCCTAATGATGGTGAACAAAATTAAACCAGTAGTGAATCAGTTGTGGGGAGCTCAAAAGTAATAATTTACTGAAAAGCGTTTTTTCGAGTAATAATTGGAGAGTGACATTCGACCAAAACTGCTTTAAAACAGCTAGGGAGGTGTATCCACCCACGTTTCTCTCAAGAATTACAAGTGCACTGTGAAGCGAGACAGAAATTGCCCATTTGTGCTGTCGCCAAAAACAGCTCACTACCTGTTACAACAATAACATTGTGATCGTGATGTCGGCAACCTACCACATAGGCCTAGCACAATAGTTTGTGTTGTGACTGACAGTGGACAAAACAATGGATTCAAAACAAAACCCTAGTGACTTGTCATGATATTATTATGATTATTACTGCTCTACTATACTTACGGATTGAACCAGTGTATGCTGCTATACAGTTGTAGTTTATGACTGACTGAAGAAAGAGAAAGCAAGTATTGTGTATTGAGTTGACTGAATCAAAAACAAACCTGTGTATGCTGTGGTGATTATCCTACGGGAATACAACGCGTGAAAAAGGAAAAGAAAAAAATGGATTCAAAACAAAGCCCTTGTGACTTGTTATGATACTAAGGTTGTGACTAACTATTACTAGTCTATCGACAGTGCTATGTTGGTGGACTGTATCAGTGCTGTGTTGGTGTATCAGTGCTGTGTTGGTGGACTGTATCAGTGCTATCAGTGTGTGCTGCTGGTTCTTCTGACTTGTTATGAGATTAAGTGAGGCGAACACGGGATACACTGCCACACATGGTTTGAGAGGTGAGTGAAATCTTCCTTTTTTGAAGCACCATAGGTTAGACATCATGTCGGGTGATCATAAAAAACGGACAACATCAGAAACAAGCTCAAGGACGCGCAAAGGATCAAATGCAACTGATGAACGCTCTCAAACCACTCAAAACAGCAATTGTGGACACAGTAGGCCCCAAGGACAAAGCACTCCAATGTGAAATATGTGACCTGTGGTTCAACATCACTTGCGTCGATGTCGACGAAGCCACCCATAAGTTTATGAAGAAAGATGCAGACAAGCCCAACCCACAGCTACATTGGTACTGCGGCAAATCGTGCAACCAGGTGATCCACAAATTTCTGAATGGCATGGAAGAACTGAGAACTGACGTTCTGGAACTATCAAAGAATGTGGAAGCAGTTGCAGCCACCGTAACCAAGATAACAGAAGGTGACCTTCCCCAGAAAATGGTTGAAAAGATCAGAGACATAACAGACGAAGCCGTCAAAAATGTCACGATCAACACAGCAAACAACAATACAGGCAGTCCTACTCCTACAGAGAGCCAGACCGTTGACATCGTGGACAGCAAGACAGAGGAAAAAGTAGCTGAAATGGAAGACAGGTACCAAAGAAAAACCAACCTGATCATTTTCAAAATGAAAGAATGCGCAGCCACTGAATCCAGGGACAGGAAATCAGAAGATACAGAGACAACAACAAAAATCTTGCAGCATCTTAATATCCCCCATCAACCAATAGACATCAGAAGACTGGGCAAGCCGAAGGAAAAGGGAAGCGAAGGCCCCCCGAGACCACTAAGACTAACCTTCGACTCTATGGCACAGAGAGATGAGACTCTGCGTACCTACCACAGAAAGAGAAAGGAAGAAGAAACCAAGGCTGCTGCAACAACCCCCCATCTCTGGCATCAGCATGAGAAAGGACTTGACCCCTGCAGAACGCAAGAAAGAGACTGCACTCTACAATGAACTGCAAACGAAGAGGGCCCAGGCGTCGGGGGACGACAAAGCAAGATGGGTGAGGCGCAACAATCATGTGGTCTACCTCGGGGAACCGTCGGATCAGGCGGCCCAGGGAGACTCGGAGTAAAAAAACTCTCAACTCGCAATGTACATAGTTTTAAAACTTCATCAGTTCCCAAACTATCATCTAACCGCCAGAACAATACAGCCAATACTTCCTTGAACTCACGAACGTGCCTCTACAGCAATGCAGATTCATTACTGAACAAAAGGAGTGAACTACAAGCCCTTATCAGCATGTACAAACCGTCAGTAATCGGAATCACTGAAGTTAAACCAAAGAACACAAGATATGCAGTACAGGAGTGTGAGGTAGCCATTGATGATTACGACCTTTTTCATAATCGCACGGACAAGAAAGGACGGGGAATGTGCTTACATGTAGACAGCAGTCTCAAAGCTTCCCAGATAGAAGTTCAAGACAACGACTTTGAAGAGCAAATATTAGTCGAATGTCGTCTGGATGGCTCAGATAAACTCTTGATTGGATTGATATACAGAAGCCCAAACTCTCCCCCGGAAAACACAGAAAAACTCAACAAACTGATTGTGGACCTGGGCAAACAGAAGCAGTACTCCCACATTCTCCCGATGGGTGACTTTAACCACCCGAAAGTCGACTGGCAAAATGAGACCTGCAATTGTAGTGAGGAACACCAAGCGCAGAAATTCCTCAAAGCCACCCAAGATGCATATCTCACCCAGCACCAGAAGGAACCAACAAGATTTAGGCAAGGACAGAACCCCAGCCTAGATGACTTGGTCTTCACCAACCGAGAGAAGATGATAAACAGCATCACAACACAAGCCAGACTAGGAAGAAGCGACCACGTGACTCTCATCATCAGCTTCTCATGTTCTTACGATAAGCGAGAACCAGCAAGGAAGAAGACCAAGTTTGAAGAGGGGAACTACGAAGAAATGAATTTGGACCTTGCCGAAGCAGACTGGGACGAACTTCTCTCCAACAAGTCAGTTGAAGAAACCTGGAAAACCATCAAGGATGAGATCCAGAAAGCTGTATATAAGCACATCCCAACAGTGATGACATCAGGAAGAACTACCTAGAAATGGATGGACCCGAAAACACTGAGCACTGTTCGAAACAAACACAGACTCTTCAGGAAATGGAAAAAATCACGAGACCCTCGAGACGAGCAGGAATACCGTTGCGCAAATAACCATTCCAGAAGAGCGTGCCACAAAGCAAAGAGAGGTAGAGAGGAAAAGGTGGCAGCCAACGCAAAGAAAAACAGCAAAGTCTTTTGGTCATATGTCAAGTTGAAAACTAAATGCAGGTCAGGCATTGCAGATCTGAAAAAAGCTGACGGAAAAAAAACGACAACAGACAAAGAAAAGGCAGACGTTCTAAACGAATGTTTTCAAAGAGTCTTCACCCAGGAAGAAAAGGAGAACCTACCACCACCTCCCAAGTACAGCATTCAGGAAATACTGCAAGAGGTAAACATCACTGAAGCAGATGTGAGAAAGGAACTTCAAAATCTGAAAACAAACAAGGCACCTGGACCCGACGGAATCCACCCCATGGTGTTGGCGAAGGCAGCAGGGTCTCTAGCACGCCCAACAGCACATCTATTCCGACTCATTCTGGATCGTGGGGAAATTCCTAAAGATTGGAAAGAAGCCACAGTCACTCCTATCTACAAGAGGAAAAGAAGCCGATAGCAGCCAGAAAACTACCGACCTGTCAGCCTGACCTGTATCCTGTGCAAGGTAATGGAAACGCTCCTGAGGGCACAAATAATGAATCACCTACAGTGCAATTAACTACTCTGTGAAGAGCAACATGGATTCGTTCAGGGGAAATCTTGCGTGACCAATCTACTGGAAGCTCTCGATGACTGGACCAGGCTGATAGACTCCGGCAGCAGCATTGACGTCGTGTATATGGATTTCCAAAAAGCCTTTGACACTGTACCGCATTGTCGTCTGCTGAAGAAAGTTGAAGCCTATGGACTAAAAGGCCCAATACTCAACTGGATATCAGCCTTCCTTGGTGACCGAAAGCAACGAGTCAGAATCAATGGAACTTTCTCAGACGAAGTAGCAGTCACAAGCGGTATCCCTCAAGGCAGTGTACTAGGACCAATCCTGTTTGTCATCTACACCAACGATCTACCGAAACATGTACAAAACACCGTCAAACTGTTTGCAGATGACACAAAAATCTACGCTGCTAGTGACAACCAGGAATCGACCGCATCTCTTCAACAGGACCTAGGCAGCCTCCAGAAATGGTCAAACGATTGGCTTCTGAAATTCCACCCACAGAAATGCAAAGTGATGAAAATTGGCACACGAAAATCAAAAGCATTGTACCATATGAAGCATGTAGATGCTGAAACCGGAACCATCAGAGAAATACCCTTGGCAGAAAGTGAGGTGGAAGCGGACCTCGGTGTTCAAATTGATAATTACCTCAAATTTAAGAAGCAGCACGTGGACAGTGTCACAGCAAGAGCAAACAGTGTAATTGGCATCATCCGCAGAACCTTCGAGTTCTTAGACTGCAAGCTCTTCATCCAGCTTTACAAAACAATAGAGACGCCCATCCTCGAGTATGCACAAACAGTGCGGCAACCTAGACACAAGACATTATGCAAGCAGCTAGAGGATGTGCAGCGCCGAGCCACAAAGCTGATCTCCTCGATCAGTGAGCTACCTTATTCAGAAAGACTAGAGCGACTCGGCCTGCCTAGCCTGGAACACAGACGACTCAGAGGGGATATGATAGACATCTTCAAGTATGTCCGCGGACCCCACAGAACCGAAAAACCAAAACTTGAAACCGCAGAGGAATCAGGCACCAGAGGAAACGCGAAGAAACTGTTCCCACACCACACCCACTGTGACACCAGGAAACACTTCTTCAGTGAAAGGGTCACCAAGACGTGGAACAGTCTCCCAGACGAAGTGGTCCTGGCACCGTCGGTGAATGCCTTCAAGAACAGACTGGATGTCTACTGGAAGAACAAGCCAGACAAGTACAATCCGTCTTGCCAATAAGCCACGCATGCAAAGTTTAGTATGTACAACTGATGACCCACACGGAGCGATGAACAGGTCTCCAAGACCTAAAACATCGTACAGTTCAAGTTCAAGTTCAAGTATGTTATACTTACCAGTTATGTTAAGCAACACAACTGGTTATTAAAACGAAATGGGACAAGTTGAAAGTTTGACTGAGAATATGACATTATTGAGACTGCAGCAGACTGAAAACGAGAAAAAGACTGTCGTCGACCTGTTTCGATTGGTCCACTACAGTACGTACCATTCACATAAAAATATCCTTCACTCTAACAATAGCACCTACACGCTGACTCGGATGGTGTTAAAAGCCCAACGAGTGTTATCCACTAACACGTACGCTTTGCAGCCTTTACATGGCATACCTCCCGTTTTCTGGACACTGTGTGGCCTGTGGCTGTTTTTATGGCCCAGTCAGCGAAACCCAGAGCCGCCCAACAAAAAAATTACAGTTCCACCCAAAGTGGGCATCGAACCCACACGATCCATGGGTGCTGGTGATGCAGTTAATAAAGGTCGAGAGTAAGAATTATCCATGTACCTTTGGAACGCCCTCTCTCTCCGTGTTGAGCATGCGTGCGTGCGCATGTGTGTCGCGCAATTTTGTGAGATTTTTTTTCCCACTTGCCTCTGTGTTTCCAAACCACTTCCTTGTCGCTTATCTCACCTGTCCTTACCCGCAAAGTGCATGACTAAACAATCTAAGGATGGGAGGTCTGTCAAGGTGCCAAAAAGCAACATAACATTTGACTTTTTTTCGGCGCTAATGTACGTATCAGCTGAAACCAATCCTTTTCCCTCCTCCATTCTTGCCCCACCCTTTTGCTACGTGGGTTTACCCATTCAGCTCATTCTTCTCCAGCCCACCCATTTACCGACTTTCGACAAACCCACTGACGGAAAACAACTCCGGTAATGATGTCAAACTTAGTCACTGCTGTTTACTGTGTTCAGCTGGTGTGGTGCCCACTGTAAGCGCACACACACTCCCGTCTCGCTCGCATACGCCGTGTCGGTGTTCTTTTTATGGAAGCACGCTCGAGTCATCGCCGTACAAGAATTGGAAGAATCCAGTCCATCACGCTGTGCTTCCGCGCTTGCTGACTGGCACGGACGCAACCTGACACCCCCAGTTTTGGGAAGCGAGTGGTATCGCCCGGAACGTGGGCATTCAGCCCTGGATCCTCGGTGGAGTCATCTTCAGTTAATTTTCTGCCCAACTGTTGCCGGATTGTGTTAGACCGTGTGTGTGTGTGTGTGTGTGTGTGTGTTCAAGAGTGGTCGGTGGGAAGGGAAGAAACTTTGGTGTTATATATATATATATATATAAGTGTATATATATATATATATATATATTTGTATATCTTCATTCGTGTTGAAGTTCCGCACATTCTCACATTCTCCGACAGACGGGACGTTTTCGGAAAAAAATTTCAAGTTCCTCACAGTGAAGAATTTGACCGTACTGTGCTCTGGTATATATTTCTTTGATGAAAACAAAACCTTCAGAAGTCTACGAAAGAAAGACGAAAAAAGGTTTCTGCTTCGTGCCAGACATGGAAAGGGAACCGCCGCAGATAGAGAAGTTTACGATTCAAACACGGTGCTCTTTTGGACGCGAAAGTGCAGATGATTCTGTCTCTGGCACCAGTGATGTGAAAAAAGCTGCTGGGTTTCAGCGCCAGAGTCGGCGCTGTAGGAGGTGGGGGAGAGGTTTTGGGGAGGTTTTTGTGTTGGTGGTGCTGGTGGTGATGATGATGGGGGAAGTGGGGGAGTCTTACAATGTGGATACAGTAACAGCCGTGGTGCATCAGGGCGAACCAGGGAGTATGTTTGGGTTCTCGGTAGCTCAGCACATAGACCAGTCCACGAATTGGTGAGTTCAGTGCGCTCTCTGTCTCTCTGTCTCTGTCTCTCTCTCTCTCCCGTAAAAAAAACAATATTTTCTGTTGAAATACAGTCAGGGATTCATCTGGAACAAAAACCCTATCTGATTTTCTCAGTTTCCGAGTCAGCATCTACAGACAGCTGAAAGACTGATCCAGCAAAGATCTTCCTTATTGACTGGTACTGAGTATGATTGTTAAAATATGCTTCCCCTAAAGCTCAAACTTTAATATAATATTAATAAAGCATGTTTCATGCTCAAAAGTCATATCTAACCTATTAAGTTCTGGTGTCTCTTCTTTGAGAAATGGATTTCCAGCAACACTAATCCACTTGATCAACAAGACCTTCCCTCTTTCCCACTAATAATCTGTTCAAATCCAGTCTCACAAAATGACATATTCTGGCACGTTATATGGAATATGTTCAATATCCCATCAGTCTAATTATAATATGGAGATAAACATTCAAGCATTGCAAAAAAAGTACCTTACACACATACTTTCATTATCCGGTAGGAACTGATTTATTTTATAATTTGATTAAACATAACATTGGCAGCAACTTGATCAAGGAATGCAATGGCCAGTGTGACTTTGACAAGTCTGAACAACTGTAAGACAATGGCCAGTGTGACTTTGATAAATCTGAACGACTGAAGTCTAGTAATGTTTTGAATTATTTTTGCCCAGAAATATTTGTGAATGTCAGAGTTGGTGTCATATACTGTACCATGTCAAACTGATGCACCCACCTGCCCAGCCCTCGGTCCTACAGTGAGATGAGTGGGTGTTTGTCCCCACACAGCACTCGTGGGTCACTCTTGCATCCAGGGACGCCCTCTCTGAAAAGGTGTGGCACCCACCATCCCAAGCATGGTTGGACCTACGGTCCACACGCTCCCCACCCGCTTCAGGTGTCAACACACCTTTTCAGAGAGGGCGTCCCTGGATGCAAGAGTGACCCACGAGTGCTGTGTGGGGACAAACACCCACTCATCTCACTGTAGGACCGAGGGCTAGGCAGGTGGGTGCATCAGTTTGACATGGTAAGTATATTTAACACCAAACATGGAGTATAATATAAACTCCTCCTGTTGGTAATATGTAGAATATCCTTCTTAAACTGCAGTTTGACAAATAATGTGTGTGTGTTTGTGTGTGTGTGCATGCATGGCAGCCAGTAGACCTGTATAAAATCAAAATTGAACACAAACACACACACACATATATATATATATATATATATATATATATATAATATAATACTATTAAAAATTAACCTGGAGGAAAAACAAAAACAACAACAACAACAAAAAACAACCTCCAAAACAAAAAAACAAGACAAACACTAAACCAGAGAAAATTGTACAATTGCATTGTTGCATTGAAAACAACAACATATTAAAAGTTATTAGTTACCAAGAAAACACGGACACTGGAAAAACTTCAAGTTCAGCTGCAGCACACACACATACACATACACAGACACACACACACACATTTGATGAGTACAAATGATTACAAGATGGTTAGCCTCTAAAAAATACCATTAACATATTTAACCAAAACAAAAAAATACTGTTATTAACTGTTGGAAACAAATATGTGAGACAGTCACAAATATGTGAGTCACCTGCATAGTAATTTTAAGTTCTTTAACAAGGAGCATTTTGTGTGTTGATTAAGTGAACTGGTGCTGCTTTTATTTTTTATGTTTTTGGTAAAGAATTCCAGCATGTTCCACCTGACTAGTTTTAAATCATTTTTTGTTTTTTTGATAACAATGTTATTTGTATATTATCTCGACTGATTTAAAGGAAATCATGCAATTTGAGAGGAAGGGGCAAATTCATTAAGAATATGATGCATTAATTGTAATTGCTTTATTGCACACAGAGAGACAGACATATATCTAGATCATATATATATATATAGAAGAGAAAAAAGATTAGAAAGAAGCGAGAGTTGTTATAACTGACATAGTGGGCGGAAACAGCCACACAATCAGAACAGAAATTATACATATATTTATATACATGTATATATAGTTACACTGCTGAGAAAAGATAGAATGCAAGCAACGCCTCATTGTCATACAAGGAGATAAGTAATATACTAGAAAGAGACTTTTATAGGTGCTTTCATTCAAGTCTAAAACCTCATCAGTTGACTCTCTCAGACTTTGGTCTGATTTGCAGACCAATTCTGAGTTTGATTTTCAGACTATTGTCATTACGGACTAAATTTTTTTTATTAAAATTTTTTTATTTTTATGAACAAATATTGAGAATACAAGACATTGCAACACAAAACATCAAGAGTGCACAGATACCATGATCAAATGGGTAACATCAAATCAATTACAAAACAAAACTTACATTTAATATAATCATCTACTAATATGTTTTGTTAAGCATCCTGTGGAATTAGTCACAAGTGAAAGTGTATGTTTTTATTTCTAATTGGCTGAATCTTGCTGTGTACTACAGCTACAAGTAAAGGCATATTCATTATACAAGTCAAATATGATGCTACATGTTGGATTGCAGAGAGATGGATTATACTATTCTGTTCCCAATCACTAAATATCAACTGATTAATTAAGTAATCAACTTTATCAAGGGCATATATAACTCATTTAACTGCCATGCTAAACAGAATTGTTCACATTTCCCAAGAGTGGAGGACAAATATTTTTCTAACCTGAATCTTATTTTCAAATAGTTAATAAAATAGTCTTGTGTAGGTGTTGTTCCTTGTACATTACACTTATGGATGAAGAATTTTGCAGTTAAAATTGTGAAGTCTAAGCTTTTATCGGTCTTTACATTTTTTTTTACAACCAAACAAAATGAGCTGTTCTCCTAATGTTAATCTTGCACAGTGGCAACATCTGTTGTGCAGCAAGGATACAAAATCCATCCAAAACTGTTGTACAATCTTACAGTCCCAAAAGAGGTGCTGGATTTTTTGTATTCCTAATCCTAGACAGCAGAAATTACAAAGTGGGGAGTTGGTGTGCTCACATATATATATATATATATATATATATATATTATACATGAAGGAATTTTTGAGTAGGTAGAATATGATTAAGTAATCTGAACTGAAACCATCTCAGTTGTGTCTTGTTGTTTTGATAGGGTGGAGAAAGATGTTTTTCCACTCAAGTTCTGTGTATAGGGTATTCCATTTTCTCACAGCTGTGGGAATATCAGATTTAAGTAATATGGACTTTACTGCCTTGTTACCCTTTCGGATATGACACCATGCTACATTTTCTTGATCACTCCCATTATCTGTATTTTGCCTGTAAATAAATTTTTCTTGATATTTTCTGACTGCTCTATTAATTCAAGTAAATGTTAAGAAGTTTGTCCTTGTGACAGTAGCATATTTTTGTTTAAACTCATCAAAAGAAAGAAGATTTCCATTTCCATCCAACAAATGAAAGATGTTAGTTATCCCTGCATCAGCCCATTCCTTCATATAAACTACTTTGTTGTCCCTTGTAATGTTAGCATTGTAATGTATTTACAGTTATTCCACTGCACGCACATAACTGAAGGGTCAGTCATAGTACTCGGTTATTCAGTCCACTGTGACTGCACGCACATAACTGAAGGGTCATAGTACTCGGCAGTTGGTGCTGTCACAGATGTGTCACAAACTGTTTGAAGGAGCCAGTTTATGAAGAAGCAACAGAAAGGTTGTTCATCGTTGTCTTCAGTCACCACCTTGCTGACAGATCCAAAGGAACAGCAAGGCTGTTACGTTTTGGTGCCAGTGTGGCCGCAGGAGCTGCCGGAAAGTGACAAAGTTTGCCATCAAACCACCTTAGGGGCCCCACTCTGGATTTTCTGTCAGGGTTTACTATCTTAGTTAGGTGGCCGCAGGTAGCTCTCCAGAGCTGGCGCCCTTTGATGGGTCATTTTAATTCGACCAGGGTTTCTAGCCACCCTCCTCACCATCCTCCTGAGAGGACTGGTGGGGGTGCTGGTTTAGCCGCCAGCAGTTCGACCCTGTGACAGGTAGTACTGGGATCCAGATTACCAGTAGCAGATATATCTATCTGACCTGACCAGATGTGAAAAGAGAGAGATAGAAAAAGACATAGAGAGATGGTCTGTTGAATATTGTATTAAGAGAGATCGAAAGGAGTGGAGGAGAGATAGACTGAATGACTGAATGAACGAAATAATGAAAATTATATGAGTAATGCTATTTTCTGAGGGAAGCAAAAAATCTTTTTTTCACTGTTTCAGTGGCATGGAAGACACTCATAGTGGTAGGTGGACAGTTAACTTAACACAGGCATCAAAAGAAAATTAAGGTGAACAGCATGACTTGAGGCGAAGTCCAAGCGAATAATGCTGATTTATAACAGAATAACACCCAGCTGTCCAACAGGTGGTTCCTGTCCCTGGCCTTCAGCTCTCACGTCTTTGAAGACAGCGGCATCAAACACCACCACTGGCATCAAACACCACCACCGCTTGCAGATGATGGTTTCAGTCATACAGAGCATGTGTCTATGTCGTTGTACCTTGGTGCAATAAACTCTCTCTTCTTTTCATTTGTCACTCACACACGAGGGCACATTCCTATTCATACAGCCCCTTTACTGTGTGTTCACACCACACACACACACACAACGAATACTACTAGTACTACACACTTTCATTGATACACACATACACACACACAAGCCATGCATGCACACACGCCAACAAACACACACACACACACTAATCCACATTCTCATATTTAAGCGCACACACACTGACACACACTCACTGATACACACTCACTGATATGAGAGTTTCAGATTCAGTTTCAGTAGCTCAAGGAGGCGTCACTGCGTTCAGACAAATCCATATACGCTACACCACATCTGCCAAGCAGATGCCTGACCAGCAGCGTAACCCAACACGCTTAGTCAGGCCTTGAGAAAAAAAAAGAATGAAAAAAAAAGGTGAATAAATAATAGATAAGCTTACATAAATAAATAAATAATAATTATAATATTAAAAAAAAGGTAGTAGTAATAATAATAATAATAAAATAATAATAACAATAAATAAATAAATAAATAAGACAACAATGATGATAAATAAGCAAATAAATGTAAAACATGAAGACACACATTCACACATACACCCACACATGCATAACAGATATGCACCAAACATGCAGTTTCACAGATATGAAAGCACAGTCAAATACATATAAACATACATGAGCTCCAACACACACACCACACACATTACCCTGCACCTCCTCTACCCCCCTCCTCCACACACTCATTTCTAGTCTACGTATCGCAGCTTCCACGGCACACACACACACACACACACACACACACATGAACACACACACACACACACACACACAGATGAACACTTACTTGTACAAGCACACACACATAATGCCCATATCTCCCACTCCCAACCCCGCACACATATATACAAAGATATATATATCTCTATATATATCTATATCTATCTATCTATCTATCTATCTATATATATATATATATATATATATATATACGTTCCAATATCCTGTTGCTCCCACTGTGTAGGCATGCATACACTCACATACCTCATCCTCTACCCCACCTCCGCCCCGCACCCCCACCTCCCCCTCACACACACACACACACACACACACACACGTGCACAGAACTCCTGACACTTGTGTACACTTACACTCTCACGCATGCACAAACGCACTCAAAAACACAGATCCACACATACACAAACACACACATACACACACGCACAGAGGCTGCCACTGATTGGCTGCAAAAGGGATGGGAAAAGATCTCTGATGCCAAGAACGTGGCGTCTAGTGTATTGCTCAGTCTGTTATATTTGGAAAAGCCCACAGAGACTCTGTTCCGTTTTGAAGAAATTTGCGCAATGTTGGTTTGGAAATGATGCCTATATTTGTTTGATTTGCAAAGCATCGTGTTCTACCTTTCATGTTAGACTTATGGCTGCTCCCTCTCTCTGCTTTTATTTCTTTGAGGCGATCGATGGTGTGATGGCCTTGTACCTGTTCTTTTTGATATTCTTTGACTTTTCTGAGGATTTCCGATTTTCCTATATATAGGCCGCTCGTTGGTGTTGCGTTACCAACAAGTCTGTCAGCTCGCTCATTTCCCTTAACACCTGCATGTCCCAGGCAGTATGACCATGTGAGTTTTTTAATCTGAAAGTTGTGCATTGCCTTATGCCACTCTGGGCTTCCCATTCCATTTTCAATTTTCTGTATGAGGTTCATTGAGTCGGTTAGAATCATGGCATGTTGGTTTCCGGGCGTATGGATGGACGATAGCCACTGGAGGGCATGTGTCACAGCTTCAGCTTCCATCGTTAGGCTGGAGGTTGTGACTTTGTAGGCAGCATTCTCTTCCCTAACTGTTTTTCCATTTTGTTTCACAGTGATGAATCCCCAACCAGATTGGTCTTTGGTGACTGAGCCATCTGTGTATATGATGATGTCCTCTTCTTTACTGTTTTTTTCTATGAGTAGCTTCACTTCCGGATCAGTTTTGCCCTCTGGCCATTCCTGACAATGTCTTCCTAGAGTGGGTGAAATGGCTGTGTTGAATAGATGGTTGAGGTTTTCGGGGTTTTTCTCCCATTCTTTTGTTTCTTTCAGGTCTTGTAATCAGCATACTAGCTGGATTGTGTCTTCTGCTTGCCCGATCCATGATCTTCCTCATCCTAGACGGCTGCCTTTTGGTTCTTTGACTGCATCATGCAGTGGGTTTTGAGGGTTTTCTAATGCTTTGAAGTAGGTCTTGACCTGTTCTAACTTGTTTCTAACCTGCACTGAAGGAAGGTCAAACAGGTATCGCATGGTTTCCGTGGGCGTGTCTTTTGTTGTTCCAAGGATCAGCCTCATAGCTTCATTTTGAACTCTTTCTAATTTTAGGAGGTTGCTTTGAGATGGTGTTGTTAGCCCAAGTCCGTAGTCGATCACACTGAGGACGAGTGATTGGTATAGCAGGAAGAGGTGGCGTTGTTCAATACCTTTGGTTGCCATTGCTTTTAAGACTGAAAGGCCCTATTTGCATTTGAGAACAGTATTTTCTGTATGTTTTCTGAAGGTCAGCATCCTGTCGAAGTGTATTCCTAGGTAGCGTAGGCATTCAGTTTTCTCGATCTGAATCCCATCGAATGACACAGAAGGTGGTGATTTGCTCGCGGTTCTGTTGTTGAGGGTGCACAGCAACGTTTGGGCTTTCGCTGGATTGATGGAAGATCCTGTGTCTTTGCACCATTGAGCAATATTGTTTAGTTGTTTCTGGACAGCTTTAGTTCTTTCCTGAGCATCTTTCGAAGTTTTGAAAACCAGGCCATCATCCGCAAGAGTAAGCACCTGAGCTATTCCATTGTTGTTAGTCTGCAAGGCCCTTCGTGTAGACATTGTAGAGGACAGGAGAGAGCGGGGGATATGTGGACAGTGGCTACTTCATGGCCTGTTCGATGTGTGTCCCACTGAAGTTAGAATAATCCACGATGCACAAACCACCTTGGTGGGGGTTGACATGTGCAAAGTAGGTGAAGACCTCCTCGCAGAGGAGGGCCCAGCCTACACAGATTCTGCCAGTTTGGTATGGTGCAATGGCAGAGCTATTACTGAATATCTGTGTTTATAATCCGTGAAGCACAAACTGCCTTGGTAGGGGGCAACATATTGAAAAAGCTCGCGGAGAAAGGACGCTCCTTAGTAGAGCTTGACATGTGCAAAAGCTTGTTGTCGGCCTCGCGGAGCGAGGGCGCCAATCTGGTACCAGTAATGACAGAGCTATCATGGAATGTCCGTTGCAAACCAGAAGTATATATCCTTGGTATCCAGGTGCCAGTTGCATTGCTTGGTTCTAACTTTTTGACAGTTACATGTGACTAAATGCCTATGTTGACCGAACTACACCATTGGTCAGTTCCATACTACACACAGGAGCGGGTTTCGACCATACTAGGCTCTTCCGTCTGAGCAATGCAACTGGCTCTGGGAACCAACACAGGTAACAGACACATCCATGTTCAGAAATAATGAATTGCAAGAGACTTTATACTGTATTATACACCAGGTATCCCATGAATAGGTAAAAACTGAAATCAGTTACGCGAAAACTAACACATCAACTGAGTGACCGAGCTGTCATATTAGCAACCAATGCCCAGCTGAGTCGATTCAGCTGGTGCGCACACTCAAACCATGATTCGGAGGTGGCACCTTCTCGTTCGGTAAAATTCATATTATTACGGGAATGGACGAGAGATGAAACAAAGGCTGGCGCTAGTGTGCACACTCGAACCATGAATCTGAGGTGGCGCCTTCTCATTGGGTAGAATTGAAAAAATTTAAAGTGCAACTGCATAAAATTAAAATATCTGCACCATAAGAGTGCAACGGCTTAGTGTACGTTCACGTTAAGTCCAGCCAGTTGATGCCAGCCAGTTGCCGTCAGCCAGTTGCTGTCAGCCAGTGTTTACGTTGGGCCTGGCAAGTTGCTGTCCAGCAAACTGCTGCCCCGCTGTCATTCATTGACAAAACACACAAGTGACAAAACGATCAGCTATATGATAAATTTGCAGGAATGTAGCCTACAAAGGTAGACGCTTGTATATGTTTTCAGTGGTGCTACAGTGGAGAAAAGAAACTGGCATGTCATTTTGTTCAACACCTGCTGAACATTCTTACTAATTTTGAGAAAGATTGGAAAAATAGTTTAAGCCCCATTCATTGAAACTTATTTGATCACAAAGAGGGGGGGGGGGGGGGTTCATTGTCTGTTGGATTTAATTTTTTTTTTCAATCTGGTACGGTGACAAGTGTGATATTTCTAACATAGATCTAATTTGAAGCTCTAGTTTTACAAGTTGAGAAACAATGAAACAAGATTATACTTACCATCGGCCAGCGTGAACGCCCGTCACCAGCTTACATAGTGGGAAAGTAGACAAGGATGTGCACTCCCTCTCCAGCCATTTGCTGGCAGCTGCAGCCGGCTGCCGTCAGCAACTAGCTGGACTTAACGTGAACGTACCCTTACACATATGGGTATTTACAATACTCTCTCTTCTACCGAGTTTTGTATAACAAGGGAAAACTTTGCAATGGGCTGCTCGCGAACAGGGCTGCTCACACGGGACCGTTTGGGTCCGGTGGTCAGTGTTCAGCCTGTGGCACTGGCTGTCCAGCCTCCCAGCGTCCCTTGCAGCCCTGTATATATATATATTGAGCCTACATTATCAGTTTTTACCCTCTCAGTGCGGCTGAGTGACAAGACGCGGGGGAGAGGTAGAGGCGACTGCGGCGAGCATACCCTATTTTGCTGTAGTCCGGGCAGCTGTTTGGGACTGGTCAAAGTTGCCAATGCCTCTCTCCCATGTTTTCAAACTCGCTCGCGTTGATGGTAGAGACCACTCTGCACGGCTGAGGGACTGGACGGCGGGGTGGTGGTGGAGGAGACTGCGGCATAGACTCCTGCTTAAGCTGGTTGGTGGGTGCCGGCATTTGGACTGCCAAAGTTTCCAAAGCCGCCCTCCCCCCCAGTTGTCTACAAACTTGGATGTGCTGATGGTCTCAGGCAGTGCTGACTTTCCCTCCTCCTCGGTGGCCTGCATGTCTCACTTCGTGTATGGCTGCCACTGCATTGGGTGTTGACAGGTCCAAGTCGCCATTGCCCCATGGTCTTGTGCAGGGTTCGTAAACACTGCCAAAAGGACGGCTGCAGGGTGCTGGCGGTTTGTGGCTTTGTCGCTCCCTTTGTTGGTGGTGGTCTGCCATCGTGGGACGTGTGGGTCGTCGACGGAGCATGAGGACTGGCTGCCCGGTGGTCCTGAAGACAGCCTTGGTCACCACGAACTACGAAACAACAGGTGCGACAAGAAAGACTACAGCCGAGACTACATAACATTTGACCAATGATGAGAAAAACATCATCTCACAATGCATTAAAACTACTGCCAAGGAAATATCAGTCCACAGCCAAGAACGATACCCGGCCGACTACAGCATCGAACAACGGCGACACCCATTGGGCCAACAATTCCCTTTTGACTACACCTCCGATACCCAACGGATCACAGCATTGAACAGCTTTAACCACCAAACGACTACTGCCGGACATCTGTCCAGAACAACTTTACCTTAAGGGCTTATTGCCGATAGGTCGTTGAACTCAACTCTATCAGTTTCTTATGAAGAGAGAGCTGAGCTAGCATTGGTGGTGGATGGGTCTGGACGGTGCTGACTACCTTCCTCGCTGGTGGGTGATTTGCGCATCTCGTTGGGTGTATGGCTTTAAGCCGGTCTCAGGGCGAACAGGCTCTCGGCCACCATTTCTCCCACAAGCAAGCCTTGGGGATGGCAAACTTAGCCAATCAACCTTGTGGGAACGGTGGTGGTGGTTTAAAGTCGCTGTTGCTTTTGGCGCCGGTGGAGAGTCTGACTTGGTGGGGGCCGTGGGTCGTCAGTAGAGCATGAAGACTGGCTGCCTGGTAGCCCTGAAATGGCTCTGGTCTGCCTCCTGGGTGGTGCTGACTACCTTTCTCGCCGGCTGGGAATTTGTGCATCTCATCGAGTGTATGGTTTTAAGCCGGTCTCAGGGTGAATGGGCTCGACCACCATTTCTCCCTCAAGCAAGCCTCAGGGTGGGGCAAACTTAGCCAGACAACCTTGTGGGAGCTGTGGTAGTGGTTTGAAGTCGCTGCTGCTTTTGGCACCGACAGAGAGTCTGACTTGGCGGGGGGTGTGGGTCGTCGGTAGAGCACGAAGACTGGCTGCCCTGTAGCCCTGAAGACGGCTCTGCTCTGCCTCTGAGCGGTGCTGCCTACCCGGTACCCCTAAAGACAGCTTGGGGAGGACACGCAGGGAAGATGGAGGGCGGTGGACGGCGTAGCCTACCCTGGCTGATCTCACAACGCTACAACCCTTTCCTCCAATGACAAAACAACCACACTGCAACCAACAGTACAACTGGCGCCACTTATGATGCCAACTCAACAGCTGTCAAGCCAGCATCAACAATTTGGACTGCAATTACAGCCTCACTGGACCAACTGTATACAACTGGCGACCGCTACAGTCACTGACTTCAACAGCTGTCAAACAGCACCAAGTACAACTGGCACCACAGAGGACACCAACTCTAACATCTGCCACGTAGCAACAGCAAATTTGGACCGTAATTTAAACAACCCACTTCAACCAACAGTACAACTGTCGAGCACTAGTCGACACCTTCAACAGCTGCAAAGCAGCACCAGAGAACAACTGAACAACCTCAACCAAAACCAAAAAAAGGGTGTAGGAGCCAGTAGGTCGTTAAACTCCAATCTATCTATCAGTTTCTTATTACCACGGGGATGGATGAGAGATGAAACAAGGGCTGGCACTCTAATCTGACATCCAGTCGATAGGTGACCATGGCAACAAAAGTGTCCTCTGGCAAAATTATGTACAAGAAATATACTCTGACAGGTACACAAATACAAGGACGCACTCAAGGCCTGACAAGCGCGTTGGGTTATGCTGCTGTCAGGCATCTGCCTAGCAGATGTGGTGTAGCATATATACATTTGTCTGATCGCAGTTACGCCTCCTTGAGAAACAAACTGAAACAGTGCATTCCATATTTGTTCAGTTCTGTTAACTAATAAATTTTTCCTTCGGTTGGTATTACAGTGCTCCTTACAAATTTTAAACACCGAGTTTCTTGTACTCTCATAATCTGACATTCTTAAAATATTATTTACATTAACGTAATTTAATGTTTTGTAGGTTTAAATAAAGTCACCACTTTTACTTAGTGAATGCAGATCTAGGTATGCAAGTTTTTGTTGGTAGCTCATAGATTTGTATTATTTTAATGATTTAGTGGTTCTTCTTTGCTCCCTTTCTGTGGCTATAGATTTGCCCATCTTGAGGTATGGGTGCCACACAATATTAACATATTCCACATGTGATCTAACCAATCCTTAATAAATTTTGAGAAAAATATCTAGGGAAACGTTCTCATTACCAGTTGAGCTGAGCTTGTCACCCAGCTGTCATTTCACAGCAATCGACTAATGGGAAAGGCAACAGCCAGTACTCCACGACGGTCTTGAATCACAGGGTTGACAGACGATACAAGGGAAATCACATTTTGTTGTTGTTTATTTTTTTGGGGGGAAAGGGGGGGGGGGTGGGGGGGGGGGGTTCTTTCGATGCTTTTTGTCACTGTGGGGATGGAACACCATCAGGGCACTCTAGCTCTCCCCTAAAGGAGGTCGCTCTTAGGTGTAAGAAAAACTCACGGCTCACTCTCAGTGAACATTAATTGTTGACTTTTTATCTTGACCAAACCCACTTATGTTGTTGCTTGGACAAAACTAGTCACTCACTTACATTACTGCAAGTGTTATGACTGTTAATCATAACCTTCTTTTTTTTCTCCCCTTTTTTTTCATTCAGGAAACATATACTCCATTACATTGACGCAGGCCTCGTATAGATTTGTCTGACGTCTATTGAATGGACATTTTCTTGCCGTACTTAGTCTTCAGCGTTTGTGATGATATGTCAGTGTTTTTAATTGTCCAAGTGTATTTGTGTAAATGTGGGTAGTAATGCTGTTTACATAAGTGTATTAACATACCACATAAAACAAACATTCAATGAGTGTTATGTTCACATTTTGAATGGACATACTAGTCTTTTTATGTTATTCCCTTCTTTCTTCAAATACATATATATGTGCCAACATATGTGACAATCCATCACTGATCATGTTCCACCCCCTTCCCCCCCGCGCCCCCCACCCCAAGAAAAACACAGCCCCCCCACCCCACTCCCCCTCTGCCGTTCATGGGTGCTTTCAGTTAATCAGGGAAGTTAATTCAGTCCCACCATCTTCACACACTTCCCAAATTTATAATTCTGTATTAGATTGTATGGACAATAGAAAAAGAAAGAAAAACAACAGCAACAAAAACAACAAATCACACACACATTCACACATAAAAACAAAATAAACAAATATGCCGAAAAAAAATGGCATTAAAACTGGCTACGACTGAAAACATTTGTAAGCTGACCAAGAGTGCACATCTATGTTCTCAACTTACTATTTTGTACATCGATCAATGATTTATAGAAACTCCACTTGTACTGAAATTCTATATACTGCAAAGATGTTCAGTTCTTTCCCTGATAGTTTTGCAGAATGTGCATTTGTCATTGTTAACTATAGGCATCTTCTGCAATGTGATATTTGTTGCAATAAATAGTTCTATGAACAAGTCTACCTTGAAACCACTTAAGTTTAATTTCCTTTATTTTCTGTATTTTATTGAAAGTAGAATTCCAGTTAATATGATTAAACAGTTCTCTATTCTATTTATCACAGCAGTTTGGTTGGTGTTTATATGTTATTAAAGTGTTGTAGAAAACCTGTGTCTCTCTTTTGGTATCATGGATGATATTAATTGATCTTGGCATATTTCATATTTTAGTTCCTTGTAAATCAAAGCCTCCTTTTAGACAGTACTCTTTTATTGCATGCACGCATCCTGAGAACTCTAAGAAGTGTGTCTGAATTTCATATTTAAATCGAAACTGATGATATGTCATTAATTTTCCATCTGGACACACTATGTCTGCAACACGAAAAACACTCTTTTCCATCCATTGTTTGATTATTATTGTCTTATCAATTCTAGATTTATCATTATAGAAAATGTTTTCAGCCATTACATCAGCAGATTCTAAATTTATCATTATAGAAAATTTTTTCAGCCATTACATCAGCAGACTCCTTTAAGCTGACTTTCCTACTGTATTCTTTATATGCTTCGAATGTATCTTTCCAGAAATTATTTAATCTGAGTTTGTTATTTGGAAGGCTTGAACCATATTTCTCTATATCTTTAGTAATTGGACATATTTCGTTATTGTAGATCTGTCCATTTGTGTCCTCCCACCAACAATTTTCTTATTCATGAAATTTTCAATGACTGAACAAAATGTCTGATAGAAAGGACTCCTAAACCACCATTTCTCTAATGTTTGATTGCCATCTTTCTTGCAGTCCAATCCTGTTTGTTACACCATATGAATTTAAAACATTGTTTTGGTGTAATATACTGTACCATGTCAAACTGATGCAAACGAGGCCTATCGGTTTGCTCTGCTTGGCCAAATTTCACGCGGCTAACAGTGAAAAGACGAGCCGTCTTGCCTGGTCCGCTCTTAGCCAATCAAACGCCTCTAAAAGCTATAAGCGCTGAATCATTCCTTTGGCCTAGGCTCTCCACGCGATCTTGTCAGGTTTACGCTCTGTCTCGTCTTGCGCTTTTTTTGGCCATTAAGCGTATTCATTTGGCCTTACTTTGCTGCATGCGGCTTGTCTGTATTGTATTCTTACATTCTGTGTACTCGATTTGACTCGGCCCCCTCGTTTCGTTCGTTTTTCTCTACCTCTAAGTCGATCCTGCCTTTCCTTTCTCTGTTGGGGGTCGGATTTTTAGCGTGGGTACCATGCGTCGTATGCCATCCCATGAAGGCAGGGATCATGAGGCTGGGATTGAGACTCGGCAAGAGACTCTCCCAGGCCCGGAGCTCATGATTCCTCCTGATACGGGCCGCGGCGATGTGTCTTTAGACGCTGATTGCGGAGGCGACTCTCGTACCAGTAAAACGGTCATGAAGGGGACCAGGGGGAAAGGGGTATGAGCGTTGCCTCCTGAGGTGTCCCAGCGCGAGGCAGGGAGAGGGGGGAGTGACAAGTCCTCTCTTGGCGGTGGGGACTCGCAGCTAGTCGCGAACTCCCAAGGGGACGCCGCGCCCGGCCGTTACCCGGGTCCCCACTCGGAGATGGCCCTCAGGGGCCCCATTGCTGTTCCCCCTCCTCCCTTCTCTGTCGACCCCCCTCCCCCACCTCCTTCTGGGGGGGGAGAAAAATTTGGTTCCGGGGGGGGACCTCTACTTTGCCCACCCCGGGCCAAGCCACCCCAGTCTCCCCACGGGAGGGGATTCGGGGCGCGTGGCAACCTGCTCTGCTAGCCAGCCGGTCTTCCCTGCTGGGGGAGGCCCGCGTGTGTCAGGCGGTTCTGGGCAGTCAGCCCGCTCGTCTTCGGGCAGGACTGACACCCAAGTCGGACCTGACCTCCCTCAACTTGGCCAGGTTTTTCCCTTCATGGAGGTCAAGGCGCCAGTGACCCTTGGGGTTGGGGTCACAGGATGGCTGGTGCCCACGGGTGGTTACCCCCATTCTACCCGTACTGGGGTGCGCCTATGGTGCATGCTGGGTTGCCGAGAGGACCAGGGGCCAACCCCTTGTCCACTCCCCACCGGACCCAACCCAGCACATCTCACAGGGTGACACACACAGCCCCGACAAGTGGGATCGACTTCTTGTCGGTCAGGTCGAGCTCCTCGACCAATATTGCCACTTAGTCCACAAATCGGTCCTCTGTCAACCCACAGTTTGGTGTCATATACTGTACCATGTCAAACTGATCCTGTTAACTCCATGGTCACAATGGCCTTCTTGTCAGAACCGACGGCTGCCGAGAGGCCCCGCTCGGCCCGGGGGAGCCTGCAGTTCCCAATTACCCAGCCCTCGGTCCTACAGGGAGATGAGTGGGTGTTTGTCCCCTCACAGCACTCGTGGGTCCCTCTTGCATCCAGGGACGCCCTCTCTGAGAAGGTGTGGCACCCACCATCCCAAGCATGGTTGGACCTACGGTCCACATGCTCCCCACCTGCTTCAGGCGTCAAGGACATAACAGCTGCGGCCATGGTCCCGGCTCGGGATCGTCCCAGCTCATCCCGCTGGGTCGACCACAGCTCACAGGACGCCCCAGCGGGTACATTCACTTGGAATGGCACCCAGCAGGGGATGGACTGCGAACAAGAGTGGGAGCCCCTGTCTTCGGATGAGGACGAACAAGGGGATGAGCACTCTTCACCCCCATCCCAGGGGGACAGATTGAGCCCGCGCCTCCCTGGGGACCAGCCTGAACCAGACTCGGACTTTGCCGAGCTCGAACTGACCCTCCCCACATATGCCGAATCAGTCCCTCAGGCTACTTTTTTTTTTTTTTTTTTTTTTTTGCTGACCCGTTACTGCACCGTTTCAGTGGCATTACTCCCACGCCACTCATTTAGATTCCCCCATACACGGCCACACCCGGGTTTGTCCGTCGTAGTTCCAGTGTCGGCAGTCCACAGGGAACCATCGATGTTAGGTCGCCAAGAGGCCACGAAGAGGCCACACACCAGAGGAGACCCTGCACTGCTACTGAGTCACTTCGGTGGTGTTCAGTGGTGCTTGTTCTGTGTTTATTATTTTAAAACGTACTTAGGACACCACCTACTAAGCCCCCTACTAACGACAATAATGGCTTAGTCGCAGAGCCAGACTGAGTGAGCGTCCCTCCCGGAGTGGAGACCGCCACCACGTCCCTCACCCAACAGCCCTCCATGAATCTGCTGACACTGACGAAATTGACAGGACTCACCCCAAGCACGGAAGTGGAGGGGTATCGAAACTGAGGTCACCATGAGAGCAGGGCATGAAAGGCCACAGACTTTGAGACTATTTTGTTTCTATTGATGACAATGAAGGAGGAGGAGGATGACGATGATGATGACGATGTTGCTATGGAGGTCCATTTTGGTTTGGGACTGTGTGACAAGGCTGTACTCTACGCTTCCTGTCATAATGATATCCTGGCGTTAACCAGGCCCGAGAGATACAGACACTTGCAGTGTTGGTCAGGTAATTTGAGCAACACACCCAAAGACGCATCCTTGAAGTGGATGACACTCGACTGTGTGGTCCCAGTCTCCCCATTTAAGCCCACAGCACACTCAACTCTGGGTAGGAGCCGGCCACGGGCCGAAAAACCCACCTCCACTGGGATTAGAACCCGTGTCCTTCCAGCTGTCAGTCCGCAACGCTGACCACCGCCACGGCGGCTGGTTCCTACTTTGTTACCCTTGACCCTCCTTAGGCCATGTGACTCTAAATCCAGAACCACAAGGCGACTCAGAGTGCCAGAAATGCCGCAGGAATGGCTTGATAAGCCAGCCCGCACTGTCAGGGGTGCTGCTTCCATCCCTCCTCCAGGCAAGGAGTCCCTCTCTGCCCCGGGTGCTTTTTCCCTGGGCAAGTTCCTTAAAGATTCCTCCAAGGGAGGGGTGTGATCCTGGTACACACAGGACCACCCTGCTACAGGGAAGCAGAGCCCTCCGCGCAGGACAGGATGTTGGTCTCACAGCACACCACCTTCCCCACTTCAGCTACTCTATCCTTTAAAACATTAGCAGAGTGGGACAAATTGGCCCGCCGCTGCCTCCTTGAGGTTTCCACGGCTTATACCTTCTTCGACGCGTTCCTCCACAGGGCCAGTGAGCTGTGGGAACAGCATCCGGTTAATCAGGACACGGGGTCTCCTTCCTCTGTCCCGCCTGGCCTCTTCACCGACCAGAGGTTAAACACTTTTGGCAATAGGGTAGCATCTGGTCTCACGGCAGCTGCAGACACAGCTACCAGCCTTCACTTCAGTACTGTGCTAGCGCGGCGTGATGCCGTTCTCCGCCTTTCTAACATTCCTGTAGAGGAGAGGGCTGCCCTGTGGTCCATCCCAGAACAGCAGCACTCCCTCTTCAGCCAGTATGCGCCCCATTTTGTCAGCCACAGGGCAGAGACAAACAGGGAGGTGGCCTCATATTTAGCCCACACCTCCCAGGGGCGCCAGGGTTCTATGCCATTGAAGAGACCGGCCACAAGGGCCCCTCCATATACCACGCCACCTAAGTCAAAGCGGCGTGCGCTGAATCAGCGGCAGAGGAATAAACCACCTCATGTCCGTCCAAGCCGACCGGCCATGCCCAAGGCCAGAAGGCAGCACCCCCAATGACTGGGCCCCGATTCAGCACCACCAGTCGTTCAGCCCCTCCAAGTATGAAACTTGTCCCGGCATGCACATCAGTGGCGTGCTCTGGGACTCAATGACTGGATTGTATCAGTGCTAGAGTTGGGGTACATGCTGCTTTGGGTGGAGGACCGCCCCCCTCTAAGATCCACTCCTCCTCCTTATGTGCCCAGCTCATAGGGGCGATATCTCAACTCTCGGACCCGGGCCCCGGTTTTTACGGCCGGTTGTTCATGATTCCAAAGGTCTCGGGAGGGTGGAGACCAGTTTTGGACTTGTCCCCCCTCAACAAATTCCTCCCCAAAATCAAATTCAAGATGGACACACAGGTACAGATTCGGGAGACCATTCAACAGGGCGATTGGGCTACCTCTATCAATCTGAAAGATGCTTATTTTCATATCCTCATCCATCCGGCATCCTGTCGGTACCTGAGGTTCGTGTGGAGGGACAAGGTGTTCCAGTTCTCGGCCCTCCCATTTGGTCTGTCCCTTGCCCCTTTCCTGTTTACCAAGGTGGTGCGGGAATTGGTGTCCATCGTCCGCTCGGAATCCATTCGTCTCCGTGTGTACCTGGATGACTGGCTTATCCTGGCCCAGTTGTAGGCCCTGTGCCAGAGTCATACTGCTAGACTTCTAGGCCTTTGCTCCCAACTGGGCTTCCTCACGAACCAGGAGAAATGCGATCTGTCCCCAAGTCAGTCCTTCGACTTCTTAGGGATGAGATTCGACACGCGGTCCATGATAGTCTCTCCGATGCCATATCGCTGGGACCGTCTGGCAGGCCTCCTCAGCCACTTGCGCCGTTCCTCCCAAGCAACAGCGCGGACACTTTCTTCCCTCCTGGGCATGATGGAGTCCATGGCACCTCTCATTCCCCTGGGCAGGGTTCTCAAGCGCCCTCTTCAGAGGGCACTGAGGTTACGGTGGTCCCAGAGCACTCAGCCATGGGATACCCAGATATGTCTGGGCGAGTGGTTCCTCGAGGTGACATCAGAGTGGTTAATCACCCCTCTTCGGACACAGGGGTTGCCCATAGCCCCACCTACTCTTCAGGTGGCACTCTTCACAGACGCCTCCTCCCTGGGCTGGGGAGCCCACATGGACTCACTCCATGCAGCAGGGACTTGGTCCCCGGAGGAGCGCCTATGCCACATCAATGTTCTGGAACTGGAGGCAGTTCGCAGGGCTCTCCTGCACTTCATGGGGGAGGCCACTGGCAACACCATCCGCTTTTTCACGGACAATACGATGGTCGCATATTACGTGTACAAAGGGGGGGGGAATGCACTCGGCAGACCTCTCCCTGCGGACCGAGGCTCTCCTCCGTTGGTGCCACAGCAAGGGCATTGCACTTTCAGCGAGACACATAGCAGGAAAAGCCAACATCTTGGCAGATGCTCTCAGCAGGTCCAAGAGTGTCATCCACACAGAGTGGACCCTGGACAAGGACACCCTTCAGGGGGTGTGGGAACGGTGGTTTTGGCCAGTGGTGGACCTTTTTGCCACAGAGTTCAACAAGAGACTTCCCGCTTATGTCTCTCCGGTCGCCGACCCAGAGGCGCGGGCAGTGGATGCTCTCTCTCTAGACTGGAGCAGTCTGACTGCCTACGTGTTTCCTCCCTTTCCAATTCTGTCCAAGGTGATAAGGAAAGCCAGATTGGAATGCCCGCAGCTGATCCTCATTGCGCCGAAATGGCCAGCCCAGCCCTGGTTTCCGGACCTTCAGTCCCTGACACATGTTCCACCCCTGGAACTCGAAACCAAATTTCATCTGCTGAGGCAGCCTCGTTCGGGCATTCCTCATTCCAATCCTCAACTGCTCCACCTGCATGCGTGGCTGCTGTGCGGTCGGAACTGTCAGCATCACCATTGAAGTCTTCGACCCCTCGGTTGGCCTCTGTGTCAGCTGCGCTGACCCAGGGGGGTGCCTCCTCTGACCTCCTCTCCATAGTCACCAAAGCAAGGAGGGAGGGAATGGAGACTTTGTATGACTTTCGTTGGAAGAAATGGTTGCGGTGGTGTCCAGCTCAGGACATTCCCCCTACTAACCCTACGAGCATGCAGCTGGCCAACTTTCTGGTTCACTGCTCCTCGGTTCTCAACCTGTCTGCTAGTTCTGTGCGAGGGTACAGGTCTGCCATCTGTACCACAATCAAACAGCTAGGTGGTGCCGCCTTTGAAGTGGATTTCCTGCTCAGAGAGGTGGCTAGGGGCGCCTCTCTGAAGGAAGCTAGAAACCCCAGAAGAGTGCCCCTCTGGGACTTGTTCCTGGTGCTGGATTTCATTCGAAAACATCCCTTCGAGCCATTGAGGACTATTCCTTTCGACTTGCTCACCCTCAAGACCACTTTCCTCCTGTTGCTGGCCACAGGCCATCGTAGAAGCAAGATTCATGGTCTTAGTGGAATGCCACAAGATCTGGCCTTCCACAGAGATGGTTCCATCACTCTTCGTTTCCTTCCAGAGTTTCTGGCTAAGAACCAAGACCCCGAAGTCCCTTCCCCCTCTCTGAGGGTCAGACCTTTGTCTGATATTCTTGCCCAAGATGATGAGGATAGGCATCTCTGCCCTGTTCGGTGTCTTAAATACTATTGGGATAGGTCTCGCCATAGGTGTTCTTCTCAGAGGCGTCTTCTGTTCTCCCTCAATGAGAATTACAAGAAAGACATCGCTGCAGGCACCATTTCCCGCTGGGTTTCCCAAGTCATTCATAGAGCCTACTCTCATGCACACAGGGATATCAGCTATCTTAATCCCAGAGCACACGAAGTGCGGGCCATAGCTACTTCGGTTGCTTTCCAGCACTCAGTGCCACTGCAGCATGTCTTGGAGGCAGCCTTCTGGCAGTCTGAGAATCCCTTCATCAACTTCTACCTCAGGGATTTCCGTATAACCAGGGCTGACGGTTCCAAGGGGATTTCCTTTGTTGCGGCTAACACTGCCATCTCGGTTACAAGGGCTCCCCATACGAACCAGTAGGCGTTGCCCTCCTCCATTTGCTTTAAATTCTGCATCAGTTTGACATGGTACAGTATATGACACCAAAAGGAGGAGTTTGTATTATACTCCATGTTTGGTGATACATATACTTACCATGTCAAACTCGAATGCCCGCCCGTCCGTCTCCGCCGTGGTTCTCATGGGGCATTTTCTTCGATGGCCACGGAATGATTCAGCGCTTATAGCTTTTAGAGGCGTTTGATTGGCTAGGAGCAGACCGGGCAAGACGGCTCGTCTTTTCACTGTTAGCCGTGCGAAATTTGGCCAAGCAGAGCAAACCGATAGGCCTAGTTTGTATAAAACCATCAATACCTGGGTTTTTTCTGTTTGTCGTATTTTTAAGAGCAATCCCAGCCTCCTTGAGAGTAATTTCACCTTCAAGTGACTTGTGTTCATCTTTGGTTAACTTTGGATTATCTTTTACTAACTCTTTTATTTCACAGTCTAACAGCTTTCTTTCCTGATACAAAATTTTGTAAAACATTTTCCCTTTTGACATTATATCATTTGGTTCTCTTAATAGTTCTCCATTATTTGTGGTAAGATGAGAAATGTGTTTATTTATATAGTGTCTCTTTTCTGAATTACAGAAATACTTTGATATCTTTTCCCCCTCCGCCACCCATCTAGCCCTTGATCTTAATAAAATAAACAAAAAACACATTTCTTTTCCCATTAAGTTGCCAGCTCTTCACCTAATTGTTTTAGGTTTTGAATGTCACATTCTGTTTCCGTTCCTCGTCTATCATTTTTGTTTATTTCATTTTCTATCTTTCTTTCATTTTCTTCCCCTTCCTCATTTTTCTTCTTCAGAGTTGCATAGTGGATAGTTTTAGATCTTATTTTCATAAGTAAGAAGTCCAAAAACACATGCTGAGGGACGTTTAGTTCCAACTGAGATGTCGGAATAGTCTTTAGTTCTGTTCTGTCGTACAATGCAGCTGCATATTCTTCAGCAACATTATCAATAGGTATGTTGATTTCATTAAAATACTGCTTTTCCCTAAGTAGTGAACTGTTGAATTTCCAGAATTTTTGTTAGCACTTTCCTTTCTAAATATTAACTGCAATGTTACCATGGAATGGTCAGAACGGTAGCCATATTGAATTGCAGGGTCTTCTACAGCAAAGTAAACTATAGTCTGAAAGAAGGAAAAAAATTAGTGTGCTTTGTTTCAATGGATTTGCTTTTCACCAAGTGATTCTTCTGCCTTCCGGGTTATAATCTCTCCATTTATGTATCTCATAATCCTAGTACATCCATCATTTGTGTGTTAATGTTGTTTGTAATTATCATAATCCTTAGCAGGATCAAAACTGAATTCCAGTCGCCCACTATTATTATATCATTGTTTTGAATTTTTTAAATCTCACTATCTAAACGTTCATAAAATGCTGGGGAGTCTCTATTTGGACCATATACGTTAGCCAGTAGTATATATATCCTGTTCCTTAGCTGAAAATAATAAGAGAGAATTACTGTCCTCGTCCTTATGAACTTTCTTTCTAAACTCAAAATTGTTATTGAAAAGAATACCCCTCTGGCATTTGAAAAAGAAAAAGAAATAAAAGAAGAGAAAAAAAAGAGATATAAGATGCAAAATAACATTTGAAGCCCATCTCAGATGAAACTAAATCAGTCCTTTCGTTTATTTATTTATAGTCTGTTCATCTAAGATGATGGTATTAGACTGAAAATAAATGATATTATTATTATTATTTGGATTATTATCATTTCTATCATAATGATGATTGTTATTATTAATTAGAAATAAACATTTCTGTATATTGGAATGAAAAGGGGGGCAGTTTAGGTGGAGGGGATTGGGGAGGAGGGGGGGGGGAACTAAGAAAGTTAGAGAGAGAGAGAGAACAGAATGTGGAAAAGATAAGTACAAATTCTAAAATGGAGAGGGTGAGTGTCAGTGATTGGAGAAAGAAAAAAAACATAATATTAGAGGGGTGTGTGTTAGAGGTGGGACGGGGGAAGCAGGATGAGGGCAAAAAAAATTATCAATAATCAAATATTGTATGCACTATTTCTGTAGATTATTATTTGAAAAGAAGTTCATGTGGGGACCTACAATAAATAACCAACTGGACTATTTAACACATAATTAGCTAACTTTAATAAAGAATAGTTTGAAATATATAACTTTTTCCAAAAAATGTAACATGTGTTCCGTAATTTCTGGAGGCAAAAAAGGTTTCATTACTAAGCAGCGGGTTAAAATGTGCTTTACCATTAAATGCTCCTTGCAAATGCATTCAATATTTTCACAATATTTTGTGTATGGGGCATTTAGTAATAACGTAAATGCCATGCTCTTAACAGCACTGCCAGTTCTTTTAGCATTTAATAAGGCAGAAGTGTTAACTTCTAAAGACAGAAAGGAATTTTGCATATATTTCTTTCAGCAATATTACACATTTCAGATGATGATAAACGATGAGGAAGTTCAATTGCATTTAAAGAGTTTTTAGCTCCAAGCTTTGCAAGATGATCTGCACGTTCATTAGAGAAAAGTCCACAGTGTGAGGGAATCCAGCACATTTCAATATTAGTTCCTCTCATTTGAATACAGTGAATCAAAAATCTTACTTCAAAAATGATGTTATAATTAATGTTCGTACAACCTGATTTGATAGACTGCAGAACAGATTTTGAATCGACACAAAATAAAACAGTAATCAAGTTTAGGGGCAGATCAATTAGATATGTTAATGCCATAAGGATGGCAATTAATTCAGCTGTAAAAATTGAGAAGCCCTTTCCAATATGATATGACTTTTCAATTTTCAAAGCAGGAATTGCATATCCAGAACCAGGAAACTGATTTTCTAGAACAGAACCATCTATATATTTTTAAGTGGTGGGGGTATGTTTCAGACAAGTGTGATTTGACTTGAGAAGCTAGTATATTGGGATTTTCATCTTTCTTAATGTCACAATATTGAATGTCAAAAACTGCTCCCGTTAATTCCCATAATGGAACTGGTGAAGTGCTCATAATCAGAGCAACATTTTGTGGATCAACATTTGATTAATTAATAGTATCTGACACGTATGTAGAAATAGTTTCTAGATTTCTGTTCTGTTTCGCTTGTTTCGAAAAAGTTTGTCAGACCATATATTAATCTCAGTTTTGACAGAATTTTCTGTAGCATTTGCTCTAATTACATATTTTGCCGATGCTAGTTTTCTTAATTCATTAAGAGGTAGTATACCTGCAGCTCTATACGACTGTAATGTGTTCGTATGAAACGGAACACCTAGGGCCAACTTTATGGCTTTGCTATCTAGGCTTTGCATTTTTTTAAGGAAAGCATTCGGAGCAGAGATAAATACCTCCTGTCCATACGTCAATCTAGATCTTACCAGTGCAGTAGCGAGATGAAAAAATGTTTTTGAATCTTGACCCCAAGGCTGTTTACTGACGGTTAAGCTTTTCATTGCTTTTGATCTCATGTTTTCTAGATGTTTCTTCCAATTTAGCTTTGGAGTAAAATAAACACCAAGGAATTTGACCTCCGATTTGTAGAAGAGTTATAAATCAGTAAATGTTCTATTTTGTTATCAAAATGGGTATCTTGTAAACAGTATGTAGAAAAAGATTTTTGTTTCGAATACTGAAAAACATCATGCCTCTTTTGTGCATTTCTCAGGCCCTGACAATCCAGGGAGGCAATCGAGATATGAATCATTTTATCTAACTAATCAAAGACAACACCATTGTTAAATAACGAAGTTCAGAGTGTCAGATGATTTTTTCACATAATCCTTTTGC
Source organism: Babylonia areolata (assembly GCF_041734735.1). Classification (NCBI taxonomy): domain Eukaryota; kingdom Metazoa; phylum Mollusca; class Gastropoda; order Neogastropoda; family Buccinidae; genus Babylonia; species Babylonia areolata. The sequence continues at coordinate 9,592,838 of NC_134877.1, forward strand.
ACCACAGAACACCAATACATCCAAACATGAGAGTTGTAAATTTCATGGCATGAGATGTAACATCTTGAGTCCCGCCTACACACACACACAATTGTAATGGGAGTACAAGAATAAAGAAAACTATGAAAAAAAGAGAAAAAGAAAAAATATCATGAAGCACGAAAAAACGTGCTTTGCACATATATTCAGTACATGAGAACTGTTCAGCACTTGCCAGGCAACATGAAAGTCTGATATTTGTCAGTTACTGACAGAGAGTGCATACAATTAAAAAGTGATGCGGATTATCCTTTATGAGTTCAATGGATTAACATCTGTTGTGGACAGGTTGCTGGTAGGAGCACCAAAGGCACAGACCTCACAGCCAGGGGTGGAGAAGGGAGGGGCCGTCTTCCGGTGCCGTACGGACCGTGTGAACTCGTGCCAGGAGATTCCTTTTGACCAGACCGGTTAGTCCTGTGAGGTGGTGATTGTCTTACTTGTGTGTTTGTCTGTGCAACAGTCACTAAAAGCATGCATGCACACACACAACCACACACACACACACACACACACACACACACACACAGAAAGAAAAGAGAATGGAGGTGCAGGGAGATGGGACTGGAATATATATTGGAGCCAGAATGTACAAGCTTTTCGACAGTTCCAAAATTAACAA